>NW_010248022.1:0-7481 GCF_000690775.1 Eurypyga helias
ATGATTCTATGATTCTATATTTTGCCTACCTTGAAGGTATCTAAGAAACAATGAGTATCTTAGAGCACCAGCATATGTCTATAGAAATGGAATGAACAACAATAAAATTTACTGACACTTTCAATGTCTTAAAATTCTCCATCCCAAGCTGTGGGCTGCCTGTTGCTCCCACCCTTCACTGAAAATGATAGCTTTTTACAACAAGTAAAGCAGGTATACATGAAGTTCTATTCCACTAGTGGCAAAACATAAAATCATGAAAACAGAGATTCTTGTACTCAAGCTCTCTGTGGGATTTCTTTGTTGTGCTACATACTCTTTTTTCCATTCTAACACGTCAGCTTGTCATTTGACTTTCTCAGGAAAATGATGGATCTTTGACTCAGCCTAAATGGACTGCCTTGAGGTATGTACCAGGAACTTTGCTCTTAGGATGACTGTTACACAGTTTCTTTGTTGGAATACAAAATTTACTATGCAGGTAAAATGTATTTTTTTAGAAGTACACTATAATATACAAACATAATGATGTTAATACCAATGTTAAATGTATGAGTACTCTCAGGGTATAGTGCAGTCTGGCTGCTTACTGTGGCGGGTGGGCACTGGCATCGATGCTTGAAACAGCATGGCAGGTGCTCCCAGCAAGGAGGCAGGGCAGATGTAGGGAGGCAGCACTGGGCAACTCCCAGCCCAGAGCATGGGCACACTTGTGGTGAGAAGTCAAGTCCACATGTCAGGGTGCAGATTAGTGAAGTGTGTGGGTAGACACAGACATGACTGCAGCACATATGAATTGCAGCTCTGACAAGGGCTGAGGATGATAGTCTCTGCTTAGAAGCAGCTCCTAAGGAAAATAAGGGTAAGCCCTTGCTGAGGCTCCTAACTTTCATCACAACAGCCCTACACAAGGTCACTAGCTATACTGTGTGCAAATTGGTTTGACCTCAAGAAGCCATGCCCCAAGAAATTGCAGAAATGTATTCAGAGCCCTTAAATCAAAGTCCAAAGATGTGTCTTCACACAGTACAAATGTCTGGATTCAAAGGGATGAGTCATTACAAAATGTCTTGCTTTTACCTGCAGCCTGCATGTAGTCTGCTGGCTTTGAGGCCAGTCTGGTTAACTCTGGGATTTCTGTAGAGCCCAAGGGCACAGTGAGGACATGCAGCCACAACTAAAAAACATTGGAGACTAAGCTGGGTGTCATGCCACCACTGAAAGACCCAGCAGGATGGCAGGAAGCAATCAATAATGAGATGAAGGCTTGGATAGGACATTAGCTGAGAGTATCATGGGCCAGGCTAGGGAAAGTCAGTAGGGGAATCAAGGAGGCTGAGAAAAGAGAGTCAGGGCTGACCAAATAATAATATTCTGAGAAACTTTCTGACTTTAGATGGGGTAATGTCTCCCATGATGAGCTAGCACTTGGGTTAGGCTTAACTCTAGGACTAGCACTAAGGCTACATCAGGGTAGTAGTGAGAGAAGCAGGAAGTGTGTGGCTACACTTCAACTGGGAATGAAATGAAGTTGGTCAATGAAACTGGGGCTTTCTAAAATATGATCCTTTTCATAAATTTTCATCTCTTCATGCCATGGGGTTACTTCTAAGTAGCTAGGTTCAGGGAAAGGAGTATGACTAGAGTTTGCCTTAGGGATAAGGAGGAAATGGAACACCACTGCTACATTTGTGCTGGTAATTAAATGAAGATGCCAGAATCAATTGTGGTATCATGATATAATGCTCATCTCATGAATTTGTCATCTTTGGATGCAGCGGGGTCACATGAATATCCAGGGTTTGGTTTGGAGCAAATGATATGGTAAGGAGCAGAGTTACACTTGTTTAGTACTGAAAGGAGGAGGAAGTCCTCCTGTTTAGGCTGTATTATCCTACATTAGATAAAGGAATAGTGTGGGAAATGGGGTTGAAACAGTTGTGAAAGACAAAGTAAATGATTTCCAGTCCTCTTTCTTCATCCACAAATCCAGCCAATTTTGCAAAGGCGGCAGTCATTTCAGTCAGGTGTGATTTATTCTATAAATCCATGATGATGGTTCCCAATCCCCGTCTCTCATGTACTCAGAAATATATTGCCAGAGTATTCAGTCCATGACTGACATAGGAATTGAAAGGAGGCTGTATTTCCCTGGTGTGACATGGTGAACTTCCTTAAGAATGAGTGCATTATTTGATTTTCTCTAGTTGTCAGGATCTGTCACCAAAATGTAGGATCTTTAAAAGATGTCCTTTCAAGAATATCGGCCAAACCTCAGTGTCCCTGTGTGCAGCCTATTAGGGTCCATACACTGTGTGTAGGTCAATATCTCTCAAGAAATCGCCATTTTAATCCACACAAATTGTTGATAGATCTTCTGCCCCTTGTAGCTCTTCACTGAGAGTAACTGCCCTGCAGACACTAACGTCAGAGAAGAAGGAGGGGATGTTGTGCTCCATGCACTGGAGCCGGTATTTCCCTGCAGCCTGTAGAGACCACAGTGGTGCAGGTGGGTATTTCCTCAAGTAACAGTGGCCCATTGAAAGACTGTTATAATTGTCTTGACAGGAACTCTGACCCATGGAAGATGCATGCTTAAGCATTTTTTTTTCCTGAGGGTTTCTGGTCATGGTGTGAACCTACACTGGAGGAGATGAAAAATGTGAGGACAAAGAAGCAGCAGAGTGGAACTGTTATGGACTTCCCATAAACCCCACCTCCGATTCCCTCTGCCCCTCTTAGCGGGGGGTACTGTCAAGCTATAAAACAACAGGACTTCCAAGCATCAGAAGAAGACAGATTGTAGTGGGTGAGAGGGTACTTTGAGCTGATTTCTGTGACTTACCAGGAACAGGACCTTGCAAATTTTCCACGAAGTGGTTCTCACAAGCATCTTCTCAAGTTCCTTCTTGCTGTAGTGGAGATGCTAGTGCACACATACACTGATCCTTCTTCCACTTTTTTCAGCATATCATAATGAGGTCGTGACTTTACTTTGCCTCTCAACTCTCCATTAACGTTCAAGGTTCCAGAAGATCTTGTTGTTACCCTCCTTCTGGCCCAGGACAATATGACAATTCATAGCTACATGTTTAGGAAATATGAAAAGAATTGGTTTTATTCCCTTGTTCCATCATACCTCTGGAGAAAACACCATGAAGTAAGGTTAAGAAGCTTCATGGGCACCCCTTCCTATTAGGAGTACTTGCAGGTGTTCATGGTCCTTCTCTTCGCCCTTCTTTTGTCATTTCTAACTCTCTACTCCTCATTCTCCAAATTTGTTTTTTCTTTCTTCTCCAGTATCTTATTAATTTATTTTTTCCCTGAATTATTATAAATAAATCCTACCCACACCTGTCATTTCAGGGAGCATCAACTTGAATTTTTTTCCATATATAAACTTGTATCCTTACCTTTCAGTACACTCCAGTCTTCAGAGAAAGGTCTCAGAAAGAAAATCCTCAGAAAGAGGGTGATATCTCTGTCATAATTGTCTGTCAGATATGCATATTAAGTTGGAGAGGGACTAAAAAATGAAAAAAAAACACTAGTATCTCATATCCTCAAATATTTTGCACCCAATTTTACAGTATTTATTTTTAAGCGGGGGTGGCATTGTAACAATACACTGTCAGTGCTGGATCTAGAAAGTAGTCAGCTAATATATTTATTATATTAAAATAATCTCCATCAAAATATTTTGAAACAGAGACATAAGAAATAGAACAACAGGACAATTTTTGAATTAATGTTTCTTGACATTTGTTTTCTGCATAATATGTTCTTGACCTTTTCATCGATGTTTGAAAATCTAAGACTAAAGATTTTACATTATTTCTTGTGTACGGCTGGAGTCTCTATTAAGACTCAAGCACACATTCTGAGAACAAAACCAAAATTAAATTATAGTTCTATGTTTTGGTGTAGTCAAAATCCTTGTTTCTTCAAGTACAGAAATGTGACATAGTGGTTGTTTATTGCAATAAATGACATAATTGCAATGTTAACTAGTTTTCAGCCAGACATTGTAGCATTTGCGATATCTAGGGTTTGAGGAGAAAACTAAGCTACAGAATGAAATAGAAACAATATAAAATTTTATGTCTTTCTCTTCCTAACAACATTTGAAACTGACAAATCTTTACTTAGAATTTTTCCATAGCACCCATTCTTTTTCCACCCTTCACAACTTATATTTTGTCTATTTATTTTTTTTTTGAGTCACTTATAACTCATCTGCCAGCTGAAGTTTTTGAGATAACCTGTTTCTTTTCACTTTGATCCATAGGCTGCTGTATTTCAGCTGTAGCAGTATTCAGTATTGTGGTTCAGTAATGTAGTTTAACAACAGTTATTAATTTTGACAAATTGAAATTAGTTTCTAACTCCTATCCTGTGTTAAAAGGCCAGTAAGCTTAAATCAGATGCACATGATTTCAAGTAAGATACACAGATCTAAAGTAAAATTTAACCCTGTCCATCATTTCTCCTTCAGCAGTAAGTTGATGACTCATTCATTCCCCTCTATTCTGTATTGCATAAGTAGACAGATTACATGAAAATGGAATATCTTTGGTGGTTTTAATGCAGTCTACTTCTGCAGTTGAGGAATTACAATCAAGGAAAGAAAAGAAAAATGAGTGACATGAATACAACTCATTATTCTGTTGAGAATTTGTTTTGACATATTTGTCAATGTAAATCATCACCGTTACAATGACATTGATTACAATTTGTTTCTCCTTGATCACATCAGAAATTCTTTGTCATGATAACATATAACATGTATTTTCCAGCAGATCTTAACTGTTTTCATAACTTGGCTCACATCCTCCTACTGAAAACCATACAGACCACCTACCTCTATTTTGTTGCTTGCTGTAGCTTACTACAAGGGAAAGTAAGTTTAAGAAAAATTTTGTTTGTTTGTCTTTAAAGATATTTAAATGGACTGAAATTAAACCCCAGCATAATCCAAAATGAATTGATATGTTCATAGTAATGTAAAAGCTCCAATGATGGTTGCTCTGGACCTGACATAACTGCTTTCTGACTTAAGTGCTTATGACAACACTATTTAATGGTAAGATAGGTAGTACCCTAACTTTTCCTGTAGTTCAACTAATGTAACTTTATCAGAAAGTCTTCATTTGAGTTTGTCTGGCAATATTTCTCAGACACTTATACTTCCCCCTTTGTCAACTCCACAGGGATAAAGCTGAGAAACTCAACTATACAGAAAAGAACACTCTGACCAAAACTTATCCATGTGCTATCTACAGAATAACCTGGAAGATGACAAATGTAGTCACACTGTCCCCATGCTCAAGGTCTTGGACATGAAAGATCTTTTAAGTTGTAGTGGTACGAAACACATTACAGAGTTCTGTGTGGGCAAGACTGGACCTACGTTTAAGACAAACCATCATCTAAAAATTATCTTTTTACACTGCTCACACTTTTCAGAAAAGTGCTGATTCTGTATCAGCCTGAAGTTATGGAATGCATTAACCTTTAGGGCTGAAAGAAAAATACATTTTCACTGTTGATTATTTCTGGTTCTGTTTTATGTCCTAACACAATTAAATATACTTGAATAGCTTTATGTCAGGAGCAAGAACCTCAGCCAGCTGCTATGGACTATTGTCTATTATTTCTGTTCTTTGCCTTACCATAAATCTGATACAGCAGAAGCTATGATGCATGATCTCTTGTAGACTATGTGTTGATAATTAAAAATCCATATGGGAACAGGAAAATTTGGATTGTAGATCTGAAAGTCACAAGGTAAAAATGGAATTTGATCTTTTTCATACTAATACTAGGCAAATGATTTTACAACTGAAATATGAGATTTAAGGGAAAAAAAGGTCTGTATTTGAAACACAGAAAGAAAAGACAACAATTGCATTTATTTTAGATAATATTTGCAGGCATTCACTTTCACTTTTGAGCAATATATCCAGAGCATTTCTACAGTCTGTGCATCTCTATTAAAAAACAAACAAACAAAAAAAAAACCCCACAAACTGCCAATAGATAAGAAATACCCTCATGCTTATTTTTTCTTGTGGGCAAGCTTAGACAGCTAACAGGATTTTACATTGGATTTTTAGATTATCCTTTCTTTATGCTATATGTTGTTGTATTTTGCACTAAAAACTCTGGACACACATGGCTTAAAGCTGAAGTGTATTCATGGAGTATACATCTAAAAGTTATTGTACTGCTTTTATGCATATGTCTTTTAAAACACTTGCTTTAGATAAGTAAAATAATTATCTAACTAGTACACTTAAGGATATGAAGGTAGAGTTTTAAACATATTAAGCTTGAATAACTTTCTTTTGTGAAACCCATTCATTAGAATGTGAAGATGGGGCATTCAGTTACATTTATTACTTTATACTTTAGGCTATTATAGTTTAAGACTAAATAAAATGAGACTCATGTCAATATGTATCGGAAATGAAAGATTATTCTTCAACCCCAAATAAAAATGACATCAATAGAATAATTTTGTTAATTTTCTTATGACAAATGGTATGATAACCCCCACAACAAGTGATAATCTACAACAACTAAAGGCTGTTGGTTTACCATTGCTATTGTGAGTATTAATATTTGGAAAATATGGTTTTGTATATTATTGCACATTGTAGCTGATCATCGGTGTTTCCTTCCATAATTTTATTTTCCTAAAACACATTCTGTTCAGGAAATGGATCATGGAATCATAAAACCATATGGGTTGGAAGGGACCTTAAAGACCATCTAGTTCCAATCCTGCTGCCATGGGCAGGGACACCTTCCACTAGACCAGGTTGCTCAAAGCCTCGTGCAGCCTGGCCCTACACACTTACATGGATGGGGTATCCACAACTTCTCTGGGCAACATGTTCCAGTGCTTCACCACCCTCTCCATGAAGAATTTCTTCCTGATAACCAATCTAACTCTACCCTCTTTCAGTTTAAACCTGTTAACGCTTGCCCTTCTCTCTACAGGCCCTTGTAAAAAGTCATCTTCCAGCTTCCTTGTAGGCCCCTTCAGGTACTGGAAGGTGCTATAAGGTCTCCCTGGAGTCTTCTCTTCTCCAGGCTGAACAAGCCCAACTCTCTCAGCCTGTCCCCATAGCAGAGGTGTTCCAGCCCTCTGATCATCTTTATGACCCTCATCTAGGCTCACTTTAACCAGGCAATGTTTTTCTTATGTTGAGGGTGCCACAGCTGGATGCAATACTTCAGGTCAGATCTCACTAGAGCAGAGTAGAGAGGGAGAATCACTTCTCTCAACCTGTTGACCATATTTCTTTTGATATACCCCAGAATATGATTTGCTTTCTGGACTGTAAGCACGTAATACCAGGTCATGTTCAGATTTTCATCCATCAGTACCCCCAAGTCCTTCTTCTCAGGGCTGCTCTCGATCCACTCTCCACCCAGCCTGTACTTGTATTTAGGATTGCCCCAACCCCGGTGCA
>NW_010248022.1:7519-27370 GCF_000690775.1 Eurypyga helias
TGAGGTTGGCACAGGCCCACCTCTCCAGCCTGTCCAGGTCTCTCTGGATTGTATCCCTTCCCTTCAGTGTGTCAACTGCACCACACAGCCTAGTGTCCTTGGCAGACTGGATGAAGGTGCACTCAATCCCACCATCCATGTCACCAACAAAGATGCTGAACAATACTAGTTCCAGTACTGACCCCTGAGGAAAGACACACGTCAATGGTTGCTACTTGGACAGCAAGCCACTGACCACAACTCTTTGAGTGTGAACATCCAGCCAATTTTCTATGCAGAGTGTTCCATCTGTCAAATTCATGTGTCTCCAACTTAGAGACAAGGATGTTTTGCAGGTCAGTGTCAAATGTTTTGTGCAAGTTCAGGTAGATAATGTCAGTCACTATCCCTTTATCCAGCAAAACTGTAACCCCATCACCATCAGTAAAAATAATAATAAATAAATATATACCTGGGTTTTATAAGAACAATATTTTGACTTTTTTTTCATCAGCAGAACAGAAACACAAATTCTAAACTATCAAAAATACAATTATGTCATTGATTTGAAATCTTCAGTGTCATCTGGGAAGATTTTGGATAACATACTTGATCACTTATCTAATTTGTGTTATTTTCTTTTTTTGTTTTGAGTATATTCTGGTGTAAGGAATCACTGTTTTGTACTCTTATTATGTCTTACAACAGTGATGGAATTTTCAACTCCACCATTACATCTTTTCAGTTATGCTACATTCAGATTATTGTTCTGGGGAAATAAGGAAGCACACCTTATACACAGAACCACAAATTAGAATGTTAATGATTTAACAGGCCATATGATCTAATTAATGCAGAAATTATTAATTAATAGAACAATTATTATTGTCATGCAAAACCTTAAATTAGTTGCTCCTATTTCTTGATGTTATGGTCAACCTTCTACAGGACCTTTAACGAACTGAGGTGAGAAGGTTGTTTTTCAAAAAGTCATCACCATCCTGAGGTCTTAATCTCCTCAGTCCTGGGTTTGCTTAGGGCTATCTTTATGTTTCGTATAACAGCCTGAATACTTTCTCTTTATTCTCTGATAGTGTTTGCAACATGCACGATACAGTCCTCCCACCCACCCCCCGACCCCTTGACTAACCATACAGAGACTGGAGGGAGAATAAATCCAGTGTAAAACTGACGTGTCTTAAAAAGGAGTCACAAAATGAAGATATCATTCTTTTCAATCAAAAAAGTGAGACAAGCTGTAATGTTCCCCCATCTGGTTTATGACTCCTCAGATATTAGGATTTCAAGAAAATTTCAATATCCAACAATGAAATGGATTTATTTCTTTCAATAAACAACATGACCAGGCCTTTAGAAGAAAGGTAATAATTTTTTAATACAATAGCCTTAGTGTATAATTGGATGCAGGTCTTCTGTTTTACTTGTGAAAAACACTGCTGTTTAACTCCAGCTAGACAAATACCACAAAGATGCTCTCATCCCACTCCCCTCCTCCAGTGGAGGGGATACAATTGCTCACTACTCACCAACTGATGCACAGCTAGGTTCGGACTAGTGAGAGACAGAGCCAGAAAGCCCAAGACCAATCGCAGCAGAGTCTGAGCGAACCCTATCAGTGACAGCATGGCTGCAAAAACTAACAGACCCATCAGCTCACTCCAGAATGAGCCAGCAAAGGAGGCAGTAAAGCAGCTAACAAAGGAGTTAGACAGAGGGTTAGTGAATGTAAAGAGTGTAAAAGAGTGGCCAAGGCCACACCGTGCTTATGTAACGACGATGACATACTATGGAATGAGTTACTCTTTGGTCAGTTTGGGTCAGCTGTCTGAACTGTGTCCTTACGCTGCCTGTAGCAAGAAAGTTGGGAACACAGCTGCAGTATTAGAAGCTGAGAAAGACCTTGAATTTAGTGCAAGCACTCCCCAGCACCAACTAAAAAGACACCTTATCAATATATTTCTCAGGGAAAATCCAGAAACATACCTTCATACCAGCCACTGTGAAGAGAGTTAACTCTTTTCTGACTAAAACCAGAACAACTGGGAAACAGCCAGCTGACCCTCCAACCCACTAATGAATGAACTCACCCCACCGCTAACAACTGTGCCAAGAGCTAACAAAGGAGCTAACAACCCAGCTATCAAGCTAGCCCAAGTCTTAAGGACAACCCCCCTTCCCCCTTCCAGGTCCACTTCCTGCCTCAGAACTGCGCATCTGCGGTGAGCATGCTCAGCCACCGTGGGCCAGCCAAAAGCACTGGGAAGAAAAGCAGCTCTTTCCTGCCTGAAAACAGTGTTGTTTTCTATTTTGCCTGAGAAAGAGAGAGCCCATTTCCTAATTTGATCTACTGTTTTTCTTCCTTTGCTCTTTAAGTTTACAACATGAACTACTTTCCACCCTAATTCAACAATGTTATTCTTTAATTTTTTCATATATTTGACAGCTGTAAGAAAGCCTTATCATTTTGGAGCAAACCAGAGGATATTTCAGGCAACTAATTTGAACTAGCAGATTTCAACACTGTATTTATGGTCTTGTTCTGTGTAATAATGCTAAATGATCAGTAGTAGTTGATGACATTTCTAGATTTGACAACATATCCAACAGCAGTGAGGCTGTTGCATAAAAATGGTCTACTAAGAACTTCACAAGATCTGTGTTTATATGTTAGCAGCATTAATAAAGTTTTGTAAAGCTGATATTATTTGGAGAATGTGTATCTGTCTTTAGAGTTAGTAAACTTTATATAAACATTATACATAATATTTCTTCTCCAAATAGGATAAATCAGGTGGTTGAGATCTGATTATGCACCTAGATCTTGCTTTAAGATATAATTCAGTGAATCAAAAGCTAGATGACTGCAACTAAAGCCTCAAAAATATAAATTACCTGTTCAATAAGACTCTTAATATAATGGGATCAATTTTCCATGCCATCAGACCTGTTTCTCACAACTGTAACATATCTGACATTTAGGGGACTTAAAATGGTATCAGATTTCTTTGTCACAGAATAAGACTACATATATATATATATTTAGAATATCTTTTTTCTTTTTCTATCTAGGGAGTTTTCTTTTAAATTATTGTGGTATTATTTTCCATTTGAAATCACTCTTTGTTTAGGTATCAATGTATATTTTCTTTCTGTCCATTTTCTCTTCTGGAGCTTTAACAACTTAGGGAAAATTCTTTCTGTGACATCCGATCAGAAATTCGATAATGAAGCTTATGCTTCAAAAAATTATAGAGATGGAAAGGAGGGGAAAGTCTTTAACTCCTTTCTCCTGCAGAACACTGCTAGGACTTTTTCCTTTTAGAGTCTTGAAGAATGCTCTCTCAAAACTAAATTTGACAGTCTTCCACTTGGGTTGTTTCTGTTCTTAAGAACAAAAGCTACAGGATAGCTTTAGTGCACCCTTCAAGAACTAAATTGCCTGCTAAATTGCTTTCTAGGCATTGAGTCAACATTCTTTTAGATTTGAATTATGTGTAGAAAAGATGTTTTCCTGAAAGTCATATGACTGATGCAAGAGACTTCACACGAAAGAAGCAAATACAAGAGAGTGATGTATCCCTGAGGATTTAGTAGTCTCATTTCTTCCAGTCAGGAGCAAAACTTTTCTACTTCTACAGCAATGAATCACCACATTTAGGGGTGTTCACTAACTCAGCAATGGAAATCAGTTCTTCTGTTATTCTAACAAAAATAGTTCCAATTAATGAGTTCTTATATGAATAACCATATTTACCAAAATGCCTACTCCAAATGTGAACGTAATTAACATAGTGAATTATTAGCTTATTTGTGCATCTTGACCAAAGATTTAATTAACTCTTATCTTTTCATGTTTGCATAATGTAACAGTTCTTATCTAGCATTATAAGAATAACATGCATAGTCGATTTTGCGCATGGAAAATACAGGAAATGTTTGTAGAACATTCAAAATTAGAAAATATTAATTATACATTGGATTCCTTGCATTTCAGATTCTTACACTGCCAACTTTAGAGATAGATTTAAAGATGTTGAGAAGACAAAGATGAGAAATGTAGAGATAGCTTTCAAATCAGGCAAGTGTGCTGGCCAAAGATACTTGTCTTGTAAATATTATGCTTGATATACTTGTAAATCTAAATCCTATGTCAACTAATATGAGGACAAATACAAATGAGCCTTACTAAGATGTGGAAAAATCCTCAGTTTATAAACCCTTTTTCAGGGTATATAAATGGTAAGTTTTATCAGCCAATGCAAATGAACCACAAGAATACAAATCTTGGATCATATCTGATCATGATTGTGCAGAAAGTGCCATCTGCCAACAATGTTGACAAAAGTAATCTTAGTAGATGTCATTACTTTATCTTTACTTTGATTTTCTATGTGTTGGATCAATTCCTAGCTAATCATCTGGGGTCTTTCATTAGAAAAGACAGGAAGTTTCAAAAATTAATGTATCCTAATTTATATCTTGCTATTATAATTATATTAGTAATTATCTAAAGATGCTCTTTTCTTTCTGTTAACTACTGAGCTACCATAAAAGATTAGATTATACTCTATAAGGTATTTCAGAACAGCAAATTGAGATGAAATTAATTCTTTCTCATGTATAAAATAAACATCACAACATGTACAGAACAAAGTCTATAATGAAATTTGGTTGGACAGCAAGAGGAGTGTCTAGTGAAAAATAATGAGTTTAGAAAGGCCAGGTGAAAAAAAGAAAAAACAACCCATAAAAAAGCAACACTAAAATACCACAAGAACTTCCACTCTCTCATCGTTACCACCACAAAGTCCTAAAATATTGCATTTTTTAGCGATTGTTTTTTTCCTTATGATGTTCTACTGATAACAAAATGGAGGCATCTAAACTTCAAACCACTTTTACACAGGATAATTCAGACTGGAAGTGACCTCTGGAGGTCTGACTCCTGCTTAAGTCAGAGTCAGCTCTGATCAGACCATGTTGCCCTGGCCTTATAGCTCTTGAAAACCTCAAAGGACAGAGTTTATAAAACCTTTTTGGACAACCTGTGGCATCTGTCTCATTGTCTTAAGAGTTACTGGTGCAAAATATGAAGATATAAGTTCTGAGTTGTGATAGTATGCAATTGTAAAGCCTGGTAAACAACAAGTATTTAGTTAATTAGTGTCATTTTTGAAAGGGAAGGTTTTTTCTGACTTGAATAAATTAAGAATCAATGTATTTTATGAGGTTTGCAATAAATCATCAAAATTACAAATCAAGGGTTGCTGTTATCCAAAGGGGCAGGGGAAAGATATATATTTATATATTTTATATTTATATAAAATTACTTTTAAAGAAAATATGATTAAAAAACAGAAAAAAAATCATGTAGATATGGACAGAAAAGAAGTTTCTTCTATTCCATATAAGGAATTGAACACATTTATAACAAAGAAAGCTAAACATTTTAAAGTAAAAAGGTGATGCAGAGAGACAATATAGAAGAATGGGAACAAACATGAAAAAGCAATTGGTTTTGGTTTTTCCATATATATTTATATTTTTTCCTTATATAATACTCCATCAGTTTTCAGTTTAAGAATAATAATAATGGAGGCATGTTTCATATATACCTGAATTGGTGGTAATAGCCTAAAGTAGATGAATTATGAGGAAATATGAGTGGAGGATCATTTTGCTTACTTATCATAGTCATATATTAAAAATAGCAAGATATTTAACCATACATCTATTCTGGTTAAGAATTCACCTGAAGATCACCAATCTCCTATTCTAATGCGTATGATATATGCCTGATATAGTCTTATTTTGAGTCATGTATTATTTGAAATCAAAAAAGAAAACACATCAGAGCCCAAATCTAATAAATCTAAAATTAGCATATTTCAATGTTTAAAATTTAAGTCATGTTTCTTCTATCACATTGTAAAGATTTCCTTGAAATAGGCTTCCTTCTCTCACAAATACATTTAGTGAATTTCCCACAGCTCCTGCTGCCTGCAGGTAGACATGTATCTTTCTCTGTACACACACACTATAGCTACTTAATGCCTAGTCCTTACGTAATTTCCTCACTTCTCAATTCTTACTGAAATCTGAGAGAAAATGAAATAAAATTAAAAAAAAATCAATCAAACAAAAAAATCTACCCCAAAAAATCCAACTCATTTTTCCTAAGATTTATACTTAACTAATGCTTGGTGTCGAATAAGGTTTACTATTTTAAAGTAATTGTAATTCTTACAACTTTAATTGAAAACTGTTGGAACGAAGTGGCAAATCTATGCAGAATGATTAATGAAAACAGTGTATTTATTATATGGAATATTAAACTGCTTCACACTCATCTCTTTCACAGTATGTCATTGCCAGTTGGGGAGATAAGCAGAGTAATAATCAATAATAATGGTATTCAATCATATATATCATGCTGTAATTTTATTTCAAGTCATAGAAAGTGTAGAAGTTCCAAGAAATGCTGTATGAATAGGGCCATTTTGAAAGCATGCCACTTAACAAAGATTGATCTTCAATCAGTTCTTGAGATAATACTACTGATTCTTAGAATAATTGAGACTTGTGAGTTCATTATAATTCTAAAAGTAAGGTAGTATGGTAGCAGGCAGCAGTAGAATGATCGCTATGGCGAGCTTACACGACCCAGCCTCGAAATAAAAGCATGTCAAGTTATGAATAGACATCCGCAAGTAGAATATTTTTAATTGCTGGTATTGATTCTAAAAAAACCCGGATTTTGCATGTGAATACAATATATATTTAGTTTCAATGACACTAATAATAATAGCTAAACAGTAGCATCCAACATAAACAAAGAGTTTTAGCTGCATGGATAACCAGAAATGGGAGAAAATTATTTTGCAAACATCATTGAAATATCTGAGAATTGTAAGAGATCTGTGACAGTATGAATAGTGTCTCTCCTATTTGGTTAATTTTTGCTCTCTACAAGACCAAACAATTTCATCAACTTTCTCCAATAAGTTTTCAAATATACTAACTGAATGATGGCACTCAAGGTGATTTACTCCATAACCTTCCTGATCACAGAGGTCAGACTGACAGGCCTTTAATTTCCCAGTTCCTCCTTTTGGGCCTTCTTGTATATGGGTATCACATTGGCTAACCTCCAGTCAACTGGGACCTCCCCCATTAGACAGTACAGCTGACTGATGATGGAAAGTGACTTCTCCAGCATAGTCACCTAAACTCATGTATGGTTGTGCTGGGTTCAGCCAGGAAAGAGTTAACTCCCTTTACTGTGGCTGCTAGGAAGCTGTTCCTGGATGCAGGGAGCAGCACTGAGAAGTTCTTAGCTGGCACTGAGGAATGCCTGCACTGAGTTCAAGGTCTTTCTCCACTTCTGATCCTGAAGCTGCATTCCCAGCTCTCGCGGTCTCGCTACAGGCAGTGCGGGGGACACACAGTTCAGGCACCTGACCCAAACTGACCAAGGGAGTGTTTCATTCCATAGTACGTCATGCTCAAGGCATAGGTCAGGAAGAGGCCTGGGAGCCATTACTCTCTCTTACTCTCTCTTTTTCAATCCTGTACACTTGCTAACACTCTCCCTAACTCCTGCATTAGCTGCTTTTCTATCTCCTGTGCTGGCTCGCTCGGAAGGGAGTCGGTGGGTTTATTTAGTTTTCTGGGTCATTCTATCGTTGATAGGGTTCACCCGGAATTGGCTGTGACAGCTCTCAGGCTCTGTCCCTCGGGCTGTGGCCTTCGGGCTGCGGCCCTCGGGCTGCGGCTCTCGGGCTGCGTCTCTTGGCCTCCTGGCTCTGACTCTCACTACTCAGCACCTGGTTGTGCATTTGTCAGTGAGTGGTAAGCAACTGTATCATAATTGTATCATATTGTATCATATGTTTTATTTTCTACTATTTTAATTATTCATTAGTAGTAGTATTTGCATATATTAATTTAGATTTAATTACTAAATAGTAATTATCTCAATTTTACGAGCTTTCTTATTTCTCTTTCCTGTGATTCTCCTCCTCTGCAGGTTGAAGGGAGGTGGGATTTTTGAGACCAACTTTGTGGTAGTTTGCTAACTGGAATTAAACCATGACAATGGTCTACAGAGAGTCTTTACACTTTGAAAAGACTTAGGTCTTGGTTCACTACCAGAAACTTCACTCAGTTCAGGGTAAGACAAGTCCAAATACCCTGCACAGTCACATCGACATAATGACTGTGACATTTATTTTTATTGGCAAAAAACATATTTACCATGCTAAGAACCAGAGAAAGAGTAAAAAAGAATTAATATTAAGAGGTTGTTGAAAAATTAAGCCAGACTTTGTTACCACTAAAACATAGCTTGAATTCTTAAGATTTAACACACAACCATTCAAGATCTCTGAACAGGAATTAAATCTACTCATTGACTAAAAAAAAAAAAAAAAGGAGGAACCTGCTTTTTAGTCCAAAAGATCATGGAAATGACACACTAGTTATCAATGTAGTATTTTTGGTGTAGTGGAAAACTCAACCATGGTGAATGTTAGTTCAGTTTATGTTGAATAGATGAAGTCCTAGAACAAGTGCAAAATAGCCATCAAGTTGAGAAACATTAAATCACAAAGCTGAGGCAGGACCTGTGCTTCTAGCATCAGGATAAGCTATTGCTTCTCTCAGAACTGCTGTAGGGTACTTCTGCAGAAATGAGGTTCATATTTTGAAAGGACCTACCTGAATAAGATTTCCTGTAATTAGCAATTTCTGTTAAAATACACTTTGGGTGTAGCAGGCAGAGATGTCTCCTAAGACTGTGGTTTGAACAATATCTCATGGGTTAAAATACACATACAGGAAGTAGGAGACTTCTAATATCTGTAGAAGTTTGAGGTAGTTTAAAATTCCAAGGCAATTTTTTAATTAACCAGTAGCATTCTGGAAAGACAAATTTTGCTCTTTGGGACCAATGGAGAGCCAGGAAAGTAAGAATCAGAGTGCTGAAGATAATCATTAAACAATACAGTAACCTTCAGATTAGGCCTCCTGTGATGGAAGGATAGGAGTTATTTACCCATAAGTGTGCTTTATTAGGTGTTTATTAGTTGTTTCTGCTTTATTAGGAAAATGACCACAGCTTTTCCCTTCTTCTGTTTGTAACATCAACATTTTGGAGCTTTTGTCATTACAGTCTCTCTGTATTGGGTTTATGTGGTGAGATTTTGGTAGCAGGGGTCCTGCACAAGTAGCTTCTGTGAGAAGACACCAGGAGCTGCCCTCATGCTGGACAAAGCGAGTTTAAGCTGACTCCAGGATTGTCTGGTTGATGGCCAAAGCTAAGACAGGCACATGGGTGATGCCTCTGTGAAAACATATTTATGGAAGGGTAAAAAGTATTGGCAGGAGCTATGTGAGAAGAGTGACAAAAATGTGAGAGAAACAGGCTTGCAGCACCAACGTGAAGGAAGGATGGGGTTAGGTGCTCCAGGTGCCAGAACAGTGGTTCCCCTGCAGCCTATGATGAAGGCTATGATGATACAGGTTGTACACCTGCAGACCTTGGAAGACCTCTCTGGGACAGATATCTACCCTGCACCCCATGGAGAACCCCACGTTGGAGCAGGTAGATATTCCCTGAAGAAAGCTGCAGCCTATGGAGACTCCATGCAGGAGCAAGCTCGTGGCATGATCTGTAGCTCATGGAGAGCAGCCCACACAGGAGTAGGTCTTCTGGTAGGACCTATGGCCTGAGAAGGACCCACACTGGAGCAGTCCACTCCTAAAGGTCTGTATTAAAAGTAAGGGATCCATGCTGGAGCAGTTCTTCAAGAACTGAAGCCTATGGGAAGGACCAATATCGGAGAAGTTCATGACGGATTATCTCCCGTGGGAGGGACTCTGTGCTGGAGCAGGGGAATGGCATGAAGAGAAAGAGCAGCAGAGATTAAATGTTATGAGCTGACCATAATACCCATTCCCCATACACTGGTGCCACTTGAGGGGAGGAGGTGGAAGAGTCAGGAGTGGAGTCAATCATGGGAAGAAGGAGCGGTGGAGGGAAGGTGGTTTTAGTTTTGTTTTTATTTCTCACTATCTTATTCTGTTATTAATTCGCAATAAATTGAATTAATCTCTCCATGTTGTCTATTTTGCTTGTGACGGTAATGGGTGAGTAATCTTAATGTCCTGATCTTGATCCACAAGCTTTTTCATTGTATTTTCCCTCTTCTGTCCTGCAGATAGGGGGGAGTGAGAGAATTGTTTGGTAGGCGCATGATGACTCCCCAAGGTCAAAGCACAATCCTATCTCCTTGCCCTACTTATGAACTTGTGAGCTGGAAGGTTCAGTCATTCACTATGGATTGGAGGAGTCATGATTTTAAGCCTTCTCTAGCAGAGTCTGTTATGTAAATTATTGGCAATTCATGCTCCAGATGCATTTCTGATTGAATGCTGTGTTGGTAGAGTAAACTAAACTTGTTTTAAAAAGGCCTAATACACAGTGTTCTCTAGGAGATTTAAAAATGTGAATACTCAATTTCTAGACCTGAAATTCTTTCAGGGTAGATATAGATACTTAATCAGGTATCTAAGCAAAGATAATTGTTTTAATAAGTATTTTAGTGATATAATTTAAAGTAACACAGGAATACCAAACTCTTAATCATCTAAGAAGTCTAGGAAGAATTTTTCTGAATCATTTTATTGGAGTATATTTCTATATCTATCCTACTAGTACTGAACTTGTTTAAATGTTTTGTTTAACCTGGCTTTTGCACACTAGTAATTTGAACTTTGTTTTCATTTGGGGATTTGTTAAGAAGAGTGTTTTCTTCATTTATGTAATTAAATTATATACAAGCCTGTAATTCCAGATAAGGCTGTGGCTGGAACAACTGAATGAAGTGCATTAGAAACTAGGAGAATTTAGTATCACTACCTCAATAATTTTTAAACTCTTGATGTCATTAGTACTTACCGGTACTATTTTTATTATTTCATAAAACTTTTTATTTCAATACTAGAAAGGATACAAATGAGGCAATCTCCCAGTATTTGTATCTCATATCTCTGACAACACCTATCTGTAAAACAGGGCTATATTTTCTGTGTTATTCGATTATTCACTTATTGCCATACAGTCATTGCATTTTACAGCTATGGTGGAATTGTGTACAGTGACCCTTTTGGAAACAGTTTAAAGAAGATGATATCGTTTACTATACTTTGGATAAAAAAGTGATCAAATGAACCAGTAGAAAATGTAAATTATGAAAATTAACATGTCTACATGAAAGGTCTGTGTAGCAGCCACAGTATTAGCTGAGACTGAGAAAGACAGAAAGTATAGAATTAATTTCACTGTGAATTTGTACTGTGTATCTGTGTGACTTCCCCAGAAGCTTATCCAGATATTACTGTAAGTCAAAATCCACCAACTTTCCTCATCCTGCAAAAAATCTATACTTGAAGTAAACTTTAATTACGTTGCTAATATTTTATAAAACCTTTTATCTTTCTTTTTAATTCTCCTTATACAGACCACAAACCCCAGCATAAAAAAATTGTTTATAAGGACAAATCCCCTGTGGAGTGTGTCAGCTGTCATACTCACAGGCTTCCCGTCCTTTTATGAGACCATTTTCTTTTTTTTTTTCTTTACTACAGAAAGTCTTTCTTACATAAATTTTGATCTATTTCCTGAAGGGTAATTTTGTAAAGGATGTCAATTCTTCAGATAGGTGTTAACATTTCTTATAGGGGCTGAGTGGAGGATTAGATCTAATCCTTAGGTTAGATTTCAAATTTATTTTTGTTTATAAGTCATGAAATGCTTGTTCATTAAAAAAAAAAAAGAAATCCTTTGTTGATGTAAGAACTGATCTCAGAAGGTATAAAACGCCCATTGTAAAATTCAAAATGTCGCTATTTTAGGAATTTTCATCATCCAACTACTTTCTCTGTTGCAGTTGCAACTATGCAGAAAACAGCATATATTTTTAGAATATTGGCAGTGTATACTTACTAACTGATCCTGTTTCATGACTGACAGTCACACTGTTTTATGTTCCCCCTGATTATTATACATATGAATTTAAAAATTTGAAACTAAAAATCCCAAAAAAAGAATCCCAGCCAACCACCAGTGTAGTAGTAAGAACTAAGAATGTGTTTTGTCTGTGAATGAAGACTAAATGTATTCCAAAACACTTTATATGTCATAAAACCTCTGAATTCATTATTCAGAGTGGATGGATAGCCTATTAACTAGCTTGCTAAGCAAAGACTTGGTCTATTTCTGATGAAGTCTTTCCATCCCAGATGTCTTAGAAAGACCTTGGATAAGTGATGAAGTTCAGTTCATCTAACTATCTACAATATCAATGCCTACATCTGAGATAGTCATCTAGAATGCTATTATGTTTGTTGGAGAGCAATAAGTGCTTCTACTGCACAGTACATTTTACCTTACAGGAAACGAAAACAAATGAACCTTTCATCTCAAACTGCATGTTTGTCACCATCTCCTATGAATAGAGACTATAGTGCAAAGGTTTATGATAAAGATGCTTAAAGCCCAATTGGGTATATCCCACATATTGTTGTTTTACATTGTATAGGATTTCACAGATTATGAATTTGAATGTAGACAATCCAAAATAATGTGCATGGTGAAAATATGATGAATATACAAATAAAGATCTTTTAAATTTACCTTTTAGTGCTCAATAAATACATCCTGGACTCAGAAATATTTCTCTGAAAATGTGAGAGCAATACTGAACTATAAAAAATTAAAAACATGATGAAAGCATTACATAAATTCATGACACCATGGTCACACCTTACAGTTCCAATCAAATATCTATAGCTCATATTAGAATTGTAAAAATTTAACAAAGAAAACCCCAGAAGACCATAATTTCAGGGATGATTATGAATATTGAATGGTCTCCATGTGAGAAAAGACTAAATATACTTTCTGTCTCACACTGTCAGCAAAAGTGATAGATAAGGGTGAGCTATAGTGGACTACTCTGGAATCATAGATGGCTTAAGAAAAGCAAATAAGGAACGGTCATTGAAGTGTTGTGTGGGTTTTTTTTTTTTGTTTGGTTGGTTGTTTTGTTTGTTTGTGTTTGTCTTGTTTTGTTGTTGGTTTTGGGGTTTTTTCGGTCATTGAAGTGTTGTGTGGGGTTTTTTTTTTGTTTGGTTGGTTGTTTTGTTTGTTTGTGTTTGTCTTGTTTTGTTGTTGGTTTTGGGGTTTTTTACTATAGAATTATAGGTCACTGAAGTTTTTAGGCAGCAGAGCTAGCTTGTTTTCCTACACCCCCCCAACCCCAACACATTTCACAGTCATAAATCTCTGCCTCAGAATATTGTGGAGACCAAACATTAAGAAAGGAATTACACCAATTAAAGGATGTTGGGTGGATCAGCTGTTTGGATGATGTGGATGCAGACTTCATCTCTGCAGTTTCTAATAGAAATTTCCATGACACTGGGAAGATATACAATGCAAGAACTGCTGTGTAACCTGCCTCTCATATTTTTCTCAATGCCTCAGTTACTGGTAAGAGTCATACACAGGTGTGCTGGTTTTAGTTGTGATAGAATTAATTTTCCTCACAGTAGCTAGTATTAGGCTATGATTTGGACTTGTGCTGAGAAGAATATTGATAATATACTAATGTTTTTAGTTGTTGCTAAGCAATGTCTATATCAAGTCAAGGACATTTTTTGTTTCTGATAATGCACCTGTGTACCCAGCTTCTTCTCTGTAAGAGAAGAATCTGGGAGGGGACACAGCCAGGACAGCTGACCCAAACTGACCAAAGGGACATTTCATGACATCAAGTGTCAAGCTTGTTATATAAGCTAAGGGTGTAGACCAGAAGGAGAGTCACTGCTCGGGGACTGGCTACGCATCTGTCAGACAGTGGTGAGTTGTTGTATTTTTTTTTTTCCTTTTCCGTCCTGTGTTACTTTTATTTTATTACATGTTATTATCATTAGTAGTAGTAGTATCATTATTTTATTTAATTTATTGTCAATTATTGATCTGTTCTTATCTCAACCCACAAGTTCTCTTATCTTCCTCTGATTCTCTCTCCCATCCCATGGAGTGAGGTGGGATGTGAACTGGTAGCTGTGTGGCGCTTAGTTGCTGACTGGGGCTAAACCACCACAACAGAAGTTTAAAATATTAGGACATTGTGTATGATCTAGTATTGTTGATTTTCTTATGAAAAACAAAAAATAATTACAAATTAACTCCCTCTGTTAGAAGTGTAAAAGTGCAAGTAAGTAAAGGACCGATTTCTCTGTTTAAGGAATCTCTATCCGTGCCTTACTGTTACTCTTGCTTCTTATTTCCTGAAGAAAAAAAATAAATGTTCTTTTGGGATCTTTACCATTTAGCACCTAGTAAACCCACAGCCCATAAAGTGTTGTAAAATAGAACAACTGTATTTTATTAATATGTGAAAAATCTAAGGTATTGTCATAATTGTTATATAAGGATGAAAGTAAAATTTGTCCTAGAGTAACAGTTGTGATGTAGCTGGGTACTAGGTCTGTGCCTATTTTTATAGTCAGTTCACTTAGCATCAATTCTCTGAGTGATCAAAATTTCCCCAGCTGGTTTCTGCCTAGATAAGACAGTGGACTGACTTGAGAACTCCTTACTGAATGAATTCCTAGCAGGTTTCACAGCAAACCATTTGAGTAGTTGCTGTATGAGCTCTCCAAGTGGGTATTTGGATAGATGCCATGATCTTTCCTGCTGTGCATGGACCAGTTTATAATTATTACTTGTATGCTTAACTGTGTTATTTAATATCCCAGAAAACCTGTAGAAAAGCTGTCATACCAGAGACTCCTCTGGCAGTTTCTGCTGTGCAATTTGTAAAATTGTACATACATAATTTTAATTTACATTTAAAATGCTAAGTTTGGGGGGTTTTCTGCTTTTTTTCATTGTTATCTGGGAAAGTCAAAGCAGCATGGTTTTTTTCTGCCTCCTAGGAAAGCTGTGATGTACCTCTGAACTTACTCATGTTCCCTGCAAACCTGTTATCCAGTTTTATCTTTGAACTGAAGAGAGATTATTTGCTTCCTCCTTCTGTTTCATTTTCTTGTTATCATTGATTCTAGCTGAAAATTTTATAATAATTTATGTGGGAAAGTATGCATTGTAGTTGCTGTCTTCAGGAAAAATACTAACCTTCTGGCTATTACTGATTTTTGGGACATTTTCAATTGTACTGCACACACACACTCACACATTTGTTTCAGAGTGAGACTTCAATATTAAAACAATAGACAAGAACCTACTTACCTGAGGCATTTCTTTTTTTCTCATGTCTCATTTCTTTATCATAGAACAAGATTTTAACATATCTATCAACAGCAGAATCTAGGACTAACCTTTTCAACATGAAGTTTCCCTGCCTGGAATTTCAGTTTGGTTCAAGGAGAACAAACCCACTGATTATTTAAACAGCAGAATGGTGTGTTCTGTTTTCTTTGCCTTAAAATATCTCTCTGAAAATTTTGATTCCTTTAGGGGAATGACAGAATTAGAGTTTTGACCCAAAGAACTCTTTCCTTACACCTTCAGGGATATGGACATTTTTTGAAGTAGAGACACTATTCAGGGTTTCATAATTAAGCAAAACACTTCCTTCTCACCGAGATGATAATAGTCAGTCTCCAAAGAAATAAGAAGGATTGAGCATCTCCTTAACACATGAAGGAAATGAAAGTAAGTATAAAGTCAGTGGGGTATTTCTGAAATAGTGTCTTTCCAGTCGTTCTTTTACTCTGAGGAGTCAAAAAAGGAAAGACTGATAGCTAGACAACCCCAGCATGTGTCAGGTAACCTTATGAAGACAGAGGTTGAAACAAATATCTACTGAAGGTAAATCTGTTTTCTCCAATCACAGATAGAGTTAAGACCACATGGTTTAGAGGAGAAGTACATGAAACATACTTTCACCATTTGAAATCTAAATTCTTTTACCCCATTTAGCTGTGATTATGCTAAGCTCTAAGTATTACCGAATCCTTATTGCTCTATATTTTCATGGTCTTATCTGAGCAAATATAAACTTTCGCTGTAGTTTTCTTTCCAACGGACTTAACATTTCAATAAACACTTAAATACACTACAGGTGAGCAAAGCACTCAGGCTGATGTTTAGGTTGTTGGAGACATATGTTAGCTGTATTAGAGTAAAAAAGTTAGAGAAGAAGGCCCCAGTCCTATTTTACAGTATTGTTTGCAAGTAAAGAACTTGGCAATTTCAAGGTTAATATTATTAAATGCAATATTTTATTATTTACATTATTAATGAAGAAAGCTAACCAAAGTTCTTATAAATAAAATATAATTATGAATATAATAATTTAAGTGAAATAATCGGGTTTGGGTGCATGTGCAATGGCTTTCTCTCTGCCTTAAATTAATGATTGTAACTTTCTGGTTTGGCTAGAAAAAAATAATTGTTTTAGATTAAACTACAGGAAAATAAAAAACTCAGTAAACAAAACCAAACCCAAATCAAACAAAATGAAATTTTTTTTCTCTTTTTTCCCAGCAGTTTTAGAAGAACAGAATAGAATATTGTATAATGTTCTTTTATTAACTAAGCCCTTTTATATAAACTCCTATAGCCTATCATAAAAAGTAAAATAACATCACTTCACAGATAAGGACATTAACTGAATTATATTTGATCCCTTCCCTATGGAAACTCATTCATTTGCATTACTCCAACCTCTCAGTTACCACAGCTTCATTCAGACTTTTTTTTTTCTTTTTTACTTAAACTCAAGAAACTTTACTCTTAATATGCTTTCCAGCACAAATATTCCTGTGGAATCTTCACTTCTTTCTCTGATTCCCCACTTGCAAGCAACAGAGTCCTCAAAGGATGGATATTGTTCCTCATTACAAGTTTATTGTTCTATACAGATTTCAGAAATCATGCTGCCCTTTGCTACTATGATAGCAGATGGAACAGGGTATACACTGACCTGACTAGAATAGGTCAAATGGGTCATTACTCAGTATGTTATGAATGTGATGTAAACCCCTGCTAATTAATTACTTAAAACATATGTTCTCTGGCCTTTGTGGTTTCATGAAGGCAAATCTTCTGTCACATTTGCTAGTCACTGCAGGAGCTGTTTTGTAGTTCATTTTCTTCTCTGCCACTCAGATGAGAGCAAGATAGGGGTGATATGGGAACTACATCTTCAGGTTAGCAGGAAAATTTAACCTGTCAAGAGAGCTGTAGCTGTAAATGCAGAGTCTGCCTTAAACATGAAGAAAACTTCGTAGCTGGATACCAACAACTGCCTTTAAGATATCTAGCAGACAATAACATGTGAACTAGAAAAATCAGTCTGTATTGGAAATACAGTCAGTTATGTATTGGAAAGCATGGATAAATAGTCAAAATAAACCAAATTTCTAAACTTTTTGAAATGCTCCATCCCACAATCACCACATGAGCTTCAGTAAAGGTGATGCAAACACTGACTGTGACAAAAATTAGTCGTGGATGTGACTTGAAGGAATGTACATAGACAAGTATTATTTTTCAAAAAATCTCAGAGAGGATCTTTTTTCTTCATATTTATTTATTTTAATGTTGAAAATACTATGTGCATGAAAAACACACTCCCCCTGAAAGAAAAAGGAAGTAGGAAATACTAAAGCAGACTGAACATCCACAAATCCATGGGCCTTGATGGGATGCACCCACAAGTGCTGAGGGAGCTGGTGGAAGTCATTGCTAGGCCACTCTTCATAATCTTTGAAAAGTCCTGGAGAACAGGAGAGATGCCTGAGGACTGGAAGAAATCCAGTGTTGCTCCAATCTTCAGAAAAGGCAAGAAGGAGGACCTGGGTAACCATAGGCCAGTCAGCCTCACCTCCATCCCTGGAAAGATGATGGAACAACTTGCTCTTGGTGTCATCTCAAAGAATGTTGAGGAAACAGAGCTTATAACGAGTAGTCAACAAGGATTCACCAAGGGGAAGTCATGCTTGACCAATCTGAGAGCTTTTTATGATGGCATCACTGGATGGACAGATGAGGGGAAGGCAGTGCATGTGGTCTGCCTTGACTTCAGCAAAACTTTTGACATGGTCTCCCATGGCATCCTCATAGACAAGCTTAGGAAGTATGGACTGTACCATTGGGCAGTGAGGTGGATTGGGAACTGGCTGGAGGAAAGAGCTCAGAGACTTATGGTCAGTGGGGCAGAGTCCAGTTGGAGGCCTGTGGCTAGTAGCGTCCCTCATGGGTCAGTGCTGGGTCCAGCCCTATTCGATATATCCATCAATGACCTGGATGAAGGGATAGAATGTACTCTCAGCAAGTTTGCTGATGATACAAAACCGGAAGGAGTGGCTGCCATGCCAGAAGGCTGTGCTGCCACCCACTGTGACTTGAACAGGCTGGAGAGCTGGGCAGGGAGAAATGTGATGAAAGAGCAGGTGTAAAATACTGCATCTGGGGAAGAACAACACCATGGATTGGTACAGGTTGGGGGTTGATCTGCTGGAGGGCAGCTCTGAGGAAAAGGACCTTGGAGTCCTAGTGGACAACAAGATGACCATGAGCCAACAGTGTTCCCTCATGGCCAAGAAGACCTTTGGTATCCTGGGATGCGTTAAGAAGAGAGTGGCCAGCAGGTGGAAGGAAGTTATCCTCCCCCTCTACTCTGCATTGCTGAGGCCTCACCTGGAGTACTGTGTCCAGTTCTGGGCTCCTCAGTTCAAGAAGGACAAGGAACTACTGGAGAGGGTACAGTGCATGGTAAGTAAGATGATTAAGGGCCTGGAGCACCTTCCGTATGATGAAAGGTTGAGAGAGCTGGGTCTGTTTAGCTTGGAGAAGAGGAGGCTGAGCGGGGATTTTATCAATGCTTATCAATACATAAAGGGTGGGTGTCAGGAGGATGGGGCCAGGCTCTTCTCAGTGGTGTCCTGTGACAGGACTGGGGGCAATGGCCATAAACTGGAAAGCAGAAGGGTCAGCCTGACCATGAGGAAACCCTTCTTCAGGGTGACAGAGCCCTGGAACAGGCTGCCCAGAGAGGTGGTGGAGTGTCCTTCTCTGGAGGCTTTCAATAGCTGCCTGGACTTGTTCCTGTGTGATCTACTCTAGGGGATCCTGCTCTGGCAGGGGGGGTGGACTAGATGATCTCTAGAGGTCCCTTCCAACCCCTACCACTCTGTCAATCTGTGAATGTGTAAAGCATCACATAATATTCATTGTTAATTAATTTCACACAAGTTAGTTATATTATTTATGAGACTGTTACCAAATACCTCTTTCAAGGATCAATCTAAGTCTGGAAATATAATGAAATCTCAGTAGTTTCAAACCTTCCTCATAATAATGTGCTTTTCTGTGCCTGCTGAAAACTGTGGGTTTCACATGTTAAGATGGTGTCAGTGTGTTAACAAGACTGTGGTTTTCATATAGTGCATATACATGCTCATAAGTCTCAGAGAACATTTTAAGTTAAATCCAGATTTTTTTTTTCAGCTTTTTTCTAACAGGATTGATTATTTTTAGATATTATAATGAGGGCTGGTGTTTCTGAGAACACTTCAGCCCTTTAATGGCATATACACAAGTATGATCCCCACATTGACACAGGCTACAGATACACACTATGAAGCATAATGCATTAGTGAAAGGAACAAAAATTCATGAGCCAGCTTGTTGGTTCTTTATATCTGTGGGTCTCCTGAGATGAACAGTGGTTTTTATAAATCTGTGTTACAGAAGGAAATAGAACCAAAAATATCTAGCTTCTAAGAAAATCTTATTAAAAAAAAAAAAGA
>NW_010248023.1:0-24761 GCF_000690775.1 Eurypyga helias
CCCCCACACGGGCCTTTCCCCCTCTTTTCCTCTTGCCACTTCTCTAAGTTTTGAGGATTACCACTAGGAACCAGCCGGCAGTCAGCCTTTTTTTTTCCCCAAAAAAAAGAAATTACCCTTGTGGCTTTTTTTTTCTTCTTTCATTTCCTTTTTTTTTTTTTTTTCTTTTGGATTATTCCTTTTCACCCAGAAAAATGACGGATAAGTATGGCCCATTTGTTGTTGTTATTTCAACTCCACCTTCAGCAGGGTGAAGAAGATGACTTCTGGGTTCTCCCATGCAAATTCTTTGTAGGAGTGAATTTTACTGTGCCTCATCTGATTTAGCTTTCTGGCACGACTTACCAGTATCTCCCATTTTCTAAACTTTTTTTTTTTTTTTGAGGTAACTCTCCAGTTTCAGTGCAGATTGCTAGTCGCTCTGAGTCTCAGTATTTTGCAGACTGGTTCAAAAGCGTCATGCTAATTTTGCAAGGATTTAGTACAAGGGCTTCTTCACACTTTAATTTTACTTTGCCTTTTAGAACAACTCAAGATTAGCTGGAGCTACGCTGTCGGTAACTTTGTCATGAATTTATCCTACCGTTTCAGTTTGGTGGGGGGAGAGAGATCACAATGTCCCACTTGCAATCAATTTTTTTCAGTTTTTTCCAGGTCTGCTAAGAATTTTTGAAATATGAGCGTCTTTATCTCAAATGCAGGCAAACAGGTATATTTCAAAACATGAAAAAAACTCCAAAAGTCTAGAAAAACATCTTTTCTGATTTTTCACAATATTGTGATCATATTCTGCTCACAGAAATTTGCCTGGGTAAATTCTACAGTAAAGCAAGTAGCCAGAATAAGTGAAAGAAAAGTTGGCCAGAACTTTTTCTCCATAGAAAACTTTAAAAATGGAAAAATATCCATGGCTAGAAATAAGTGTGTTGGTGGAGCTGGGTAGGCTCTGGTCCCTTCTATGTAACATCCATTATAACTGAAGAGAGCAGAATCCCACCTTTGCATCATATTGCAAAACATGCAAATTTCTATGAATAATAGATTTAATCCTATTAGAAAAGAGATTAAAAGTAGTTAAACATGTCAGCCTTGATTCTGCTCTATGACTTGTTAGCAGAGACAGAAGTATATGCTTATCCAGTTGATGAACTGTTGTGGCATCAGCAGCCACGGCTCTCTCTTGGGAACCTGCCATCTCTGCAAAACCTGGCTGTTGGATTTTTCGTTATTTGAAATGACTTTTAAAATAGCATCAGCTATCTAATACTGTACATTCTAGTGATAATCCTATGCTCATTTGTTTTGGACTGGCCTAGCGCTTGGAGGAGAAATCACAAATCCAGAAAGGATGAGGTGTATTTTTAGTGCCTGGCTTCAATGCTGACTCTTGGTAATTCCTCTGGCAAGACATTTAAACTCTGCATTTTAATTTCTTAACTTGAACAAGTTTCAGCGTAGCTACACTAGTAAGTATTGTTTGGGAATGACCAATTATTAATGGAAGATGGGTAATCCTATTTGGACAGTATAGAAATCATAGAAATTGCAGGCATTTGGTTACCAAAATATCTACTATCTGACCAAATAACTGTGATAAAACATCACAGTGGTGTGAAGAAGATATACTGAGAAGCATTACATAGTTACATGGAAAAAAGGAAGAAATGCCACTGCCACAATTCACTAAAGATATAAATACAGAAACGGATCTTTTTTGGTTTTCCAAAATGAGCTGTGTATATCAGAGGTGGGTAGGGCGTATGCGTAGCACTTAATGGGATGGAAGATCTTAGGGGTGAGGGGAAAGAGGTGGCAATTCATGGCTCTGTTACTTTCTCTTTCTTGCAAGGAAAGGGAATGATGGGGAAAAAACTGAATTTTAGGTGTCGGTTGAGTCAAACAGTTTACCTCCTCTGGTAAAGGCTTTACAGGCAGCTCTTGCACGGGGATTGTAGTTATCTCAGCTGGCTGCGGGGGAAGTACTCAGGCTGTAAGAACTGCAAGAGCTTCAGGGTCCTTCCGAAGCAAAGCCACGAGACCACAGTGGTGGAGCACCTGGAAAAGTTAGAACTGTGTGTATTCACACACCGAATGTGGGAACCCAGATGTGTAGTTTGCTAATAAGTGAAGTTATCCCAAGAATCAAAGGTCTAAGTTGAACTTTATTTTAATGCTTACTGTTTGCATATTCTTTTTTGTTCTCTATTTTTAAAGGTGTTCTTTGGTTGTTGCTGCTGGAATGCTTGGCAGTTGTGGGCCTACAAAAGCTCATTACAATCCTGTTGAAATATGGAATTTCTGGAAAGTATCTGAAAGGCCCAGCCCAACCCTGCCCCTTGCAGGGGGCAAACAGCTGCGAGAAGCCTGAAAATGGGGAGAAGAAAGAGCTGGGATCTGGGGGGCCAGTCCTGCCCGTGGTGCTCGCGGGCTTGGCGTCGCTTCCCTCCGATGCGGTACCTCTGCTTCCTGCCCGACGTGAGGGCACCAAACTGCCCAGAACAGACGGGAGCGACCTATGAAAATGCCTGCCTTCCGTGCTGGAGGCACAATCCAGGCGAGGATTGTTTTCGGCCCAGTATGTCTGCCACGCTGGACTTAAATTCACCTTGTCAAAGAGCAGGCACCTGCCATTTCTTGAGACAAAAAACCCCAAAATCGCAGTCTCCGCCATGGTCCCCGGGGACCGTGGGAGACAGCTGAGCAGCTTGCTGGGACTCTCGCTGTTCCTGGGATAAAGCGGAGCGGCGGAGGCCTATTGATGCCCGGCAGAAACAATAGAAACCAACTGCTGCGGTGAGAAAGCAGCCATTTGCCGCGCCAGCTGCCGCCGGGGACGACAGAGGGAAGGGATGGGAGAGCGCGGGTGGGTTGGGATGGCGCAGCCTCCAGCCACGCCGCATCCTGGTGCGACATCCCGGGTTTGCTGCGTTTCAGTGGTTTCTACATGGGGAGAGAAGACAGGAAAAGAAAATACTGAATGATGTTGCCTGACTTTCTTTTTCTCCCTGGAAAGCTGTGCTATCAGTTTTGCTTGCTTCAGACTTGAAACGTCCTGGGGAGGCATCTGAAGCTGGTGCTCAATGTGTGTTGTCCTGAGTGTCCCTTTTAGCTTCCTGTCCTGTCACTCAATGCACTTTCCTTCTGGAAATCTGCTTTTCTCTCTAAACGTTGCACTGCTGTGGCCCCTTCTGTTCTTTGTGGGAGTTGGTGTGGGCCTGTCAGGCCAAAAGTAGGGCAGATGTTTCCTAGTCCATAGCTCTGGCTGGGTTGTGTCTTGGTGACACCCTGAGAGGGTCGGTGTGGCAGGCTGGCAGGGCCGTGGGTTGCCTGCCCTTGCCCTTGCGCTCAGGTTTTTGTATGCTGCTGACTCCTCACTCTGCCTCAACAAGCAGAGCTCTTACACCTACCAATGACATCCCATTAATTCCATTTTGGTACGTTAGCACCTCAGGTTGTGTAGGGTTCCATCTCTGTTAGAGAACAACGTCAAGTCCAGGGGAACATGTATGGTGGAGCGCGCTTTTTGTCCAGGGCTCGCCAAGCTACCTTGCAAATTCAGATTTAGGCAGACATCAGTGAAATCTGCAGACCCCGGCTTTTCCCCAAAGCTTTACATCATTAGGCTTCAAGCCTCGGTCACCATTTGCTAACTAGATGTGTTGCTAACGCAGAGCAGCGACTGGAGCACGTGGGCACCGCTGTTCCCAGCTGTTTAGCCACAATAATGAGGTGTTGTAAGGGTTGGAGGACTGATAGGGAGCTCCTTGCATCATCACACACTACCAAACACGCCTGAGATACTGTTACAAACTTAAAGCAAGTAGTAGAAAACTGACAACCATGAAAATGAGGGAAAAGTAAAGATTTGGGGTGTTGGTCCTTTCAACAGGTCAGCATGAGGACTATGAAAGCAGGCACTGGTCCATTCTGCTCATAGCTGTGGCCAGTCTCCATTGCTTCAATGAAAGAAGGTGAAAAAAGGCCCCACAAACCATGTTGTATGTCAAAAGGTGGGGGGTATGATTTAGAGAACAGTTTCTTCTGGTCTGTTAGCTGACCAGCAAAAGTTCTGAAATATGGGGATAACACCCTGTAACTGTTGCAGAACACTGGTGGGTGATGGTCTCCTTCCAAATGCTTTTGGAGACCTCATCGCATCAGGGATATAATGATTCAGCTCAAAAGCTCGATTCTTTGTTATGCCATCCTGTCTGTAAACTTAACAGGGCCAACTACATGTGAAAAGGAATGTAGTGAGAGAGTGGCTTATATCCGGCATAGCCAGGGGAAAAAAAGAAAAATTAAAAGCTTTCAGACACTTCAGATTTCTCCTGATGTCTTCAGTGTTTTGATGCACAGTTTATATACTTGGGGGAGATACCACAAACCCCAAAACATCAGCCCTATAGTAGCTGTTCTCTGGGGCTCCTTGCTAGACAAGACTTGGAGAGCATTGGCTTTGTGGAAAGAAGTCCTGCAGCCCACTCTCCAGAAGCGTACGTGGGGCCGTGGATGCGTGTGAGGAAATCACAGCGAGCGTGTCACCCACCTAGCCTGGTGGTAACAACGGGAAAAGCAAGCAGGATAGCTGACAGGCTGGAGAAAATGACTTCTCCGTTGAACCTTGCTTGCTCCGTGTATAGTGTTACCGGGAGAAATGAGAAGATGTCAAAATGATCTTACTGGTTATTTACATATTCATACACAGATTTCATACAAGAGTTTCCTATCAAGTGTATTTATAGGAACTGTGAATTTGAAGTGAATATTAAGAGGAAAAAGAAAACCTTTAAATGCAATCACTTACTGGCATCCTTCTTCTGAGAACCACTGTGATAGGGAGACATGAAATAAGTAACTTGTGTTCCAGGAGTAACTAGTTGAATCTGCACAAACTGATATGTCAGATGGCTGTTCAAAATTGCTTATGAGCCATGTTCAGCTGGGAACAAAAACGGTAGCAAAATTCCTCCAGTATCTGCAGTAACTGCAACAGAGAAACATATCGAAAGTGGCTAGAAAATGATTCAAAATAAATGTGGTATTGACCAAAAAGAAGGGTGAAAAAAGGTCTTCTTTTACTAATTCTTTAAGAAAAAGAGAAATAATAACAATAATTTTTTAAAAAGTCGCTCAGGGACAGTTTTCAGACAGAAGACATCTAAACTTGTTAAATAAATTAAGAACTGTGAAGTACTTGCTCAGCTTAATTCAATCCTCTACTGTGTAAGAAGAAAGTAGGAGACTGTACTTGATTTTTCTGTCAGCTTACTTCTGCAACGGATTGGTTCACACAGCGAAATCTTTCTTCTACTGGGGGGATAAAGGGAGAGAGGAAGAGAAATCTCTGGCCTGGTACACCAGGTTTTCCACCTGATTTGTTCCCAGTACATGGAAAAAACATAGCAGATTGCATGTTGTGTTTACTGAAGAACATACACATGCATTTAAATCACTTACAGCTTCCTTTTTTATGATGCAATTGTGAATTATGTTCTTTTTGTATTTGTAATTAGAGAGCAGAACAGATGCGAAAGCTTAGTTTAAAGTGATGTGTCCATTAAAATAACCTAGACTGCCGAGTAATTGTTCACTCTAACGGGGGAAAATGCCCATTGTAATAGGGTTTCTGTTCCAATCAGTCTATTGAAGGGACACAAGTCTTAAGCAAATGTTGCTGAGATTGTGAAAGTTCCTGAAACAGTGTGATACTGGACTAGTTTTTGTTTGTTTTGGAGGAAAAAAATGATGCCAACCCCACCATTCCTTGTTCTAGTACAAAGCATCAGACTGACAGTTTAAATCTGTGAAAGTTCCCTTTTTTTCGTAAGAAAGCTCTTGGTTTCCTTAGTGGGACTTTTACTCACAATGGCAGTTCAGCTATGAAATATTTTAAAATAGTGCTATTAGGCTTTTCATTTTGAATCAAAACTAAACAAGGACTCAGGTTTTGATGAAAGACAGCTGCCCTGTAATCTGTAGTTATGCTTGATTGAGATAGGCTCTGACAGCCAACATAACAATAGACAGACCATTCTTTAACATATTAACCCTTGTGACCTAATTAGCCATCCAAAAAATGCAAATAAGATCCTCAGCAACCTTTTTAACCATTCGCTTCTCAATGACATTTGATTTTCCTCTTGTAATGTCAGTGTGCTTGTGTTAAAATTTTAAAGATGTTTAGCCTTTCTGCAGAACAGATGCACGCATTAAGCACTTGCACGGCTCTAATTGAAAACCTCTGTCTTTAGCCACCAGTGCTCACAGCAACATTTGCGAGCTCAAGGTTGAAGATCTTGGCTTAACAGAATGTTAACCATCCCGACTACATCGTTTACACATTTGCTGATGATCAGTAAATACAGCTGAAATTGTAAGCAGAGGATGGGAGGTGGCGGTGAGGGAGCAGAAGGAAAAAGAAGAGGGAAAGGAAAAGCTGAAATCACGGTCCCCTATTTAATTTTGCAAAGAAATATGTATTTCTCTGAGTCATTTTAAAAAACTTAAAAGGGATAGTTCACATTACACAATAGAATATATAATAATGCAACTAAATCCCTACCAGTGAATTGGTCTTTTTAACTGGCATTATGTTGTTCGTGTGTGTTAATTGTGGTGTATCTTCAGCATCTGTCCTTTCGCCTTTTCCCTTTTGAAAGCAAAATCATAAAATCCACTGAAAGTTAACCATGGCCTGTTCTGGTCAAGGAGATTGTGATCAATATCTGTACAGGAAGGTTTGAATTCGGTTTACTGTAATTCCCATGTGGTTAATTATTGCCCCTAACTTATTCCAGTAATGTGCTCATTTGCAAATGCTGTTGTGCCCCTTCCCATTATGTTTTGTAATGACCCACGGAGTGAAAGTATGCATCAGTTTGTTGGTTGTCTGTCTTTTTTGGCATTTTTCCCTCGTTCTTTTTCTCCGCCTCCATGTGGTGCCTCCCGCCAGCGCTTCGTGTGTACACACGGTTCTTCCGTGAGCCGAGCACGAAGCCCTCCACCCCGGTATGTCTGGTGTTTCTATATCACCTAAGCTCAAATATATTGTGTGCCTGTTCCTTTGGACTAGGTAATGGAGTAACGACGAGGAGTCGTGGGATAAGAACCTGATGTTCGCTCAGCATGTGTTAGCTTAAAATGCTCTGCCGACGAAGTAAACATAAAAAACCCTGCAGTCTAAATTGTTGATGTAGCTGGTTTTTGGACTCTCAGAGACATGTATTTCCTAAAATTTTGAGTGTATGGAAAAGCATACGTTAGTGCAAGCACAAAGCCTGACAAAACTTCCACTGGCATTCACTGCTGAGACCAGCAGATGAAGCCTCGTAAGCAGCACGGAATAAATCAAAACATGATGAGCAACACCTTGTGCATCCAGCCCTCAAAAAACCTCTAGAGATGCCTGTCTTTCCATCCGCTTTTTGGTTTTTTGGGAAGGGAGGTCTCGCTTACTGACTTTTTTCCTGGCTAAAGATGTACTTTTTGCTTTCCTTTTTATAAACCAGAGGCTGAAACTGCTGACACAATTGCAGGATTTGAAAGTACTGGGATTTCAGGAGGAATCCCAAATATCTCATCATTGGCAAGCAACTCACAAGAGCGCCTTCAGCTGAAGCCCTTTGTGATTTTTACCGTGAGACTTGTGACACACTCGAGCGTGTATCGACCCAAGAGTGGCCAGAGTGATTGTGGTGTGCCTGGGCTGGCTTTAGGAGCTGATCTGTCTCTTGCCGTCTGCAGGGTGGCTCTGCCTCCACACAGCTGCTGGTTTAAAACTAGCTTGGACCGTGGGCAGAACTCGCCGTCTTTGTTGTGACTGCAACGCAGACACATATTGTGTTTCTTCGCCTAAAAGAACAGAAGACAAATGGGGATTTGCAGCAATCTGCATTAAGAGGTTTATTCACTGTAAGTGTTAATGATAACTGGAGAAAAATAACGTGCCAGAGTGTGGTGGCAGCTTACGCTGTCAGAGAACACATCTCATCACACCTCTGACCAACACAGCTGTGCTGTCAGAACGGGATGGGGTTGGCCTTTGTAGGGGAAGCGAACGAGAAAAGAAAGCAGCATCCATTGGCAAATGGTGCCAGGGACACTGAGTTCTTGCCCAGTCGTGACTGCGGCGTTGACAACCCATGTCCCTCGAGCAAAGTTCTGCCCCTCTTTTGGAGGGCTCTCACAGGAACCTCTCATCCTCCGGACTGCCTGGGCATTTATGGCTGCAGTCACAAGGAGTGCTTGCACTGGACGTGTGTGCCTTGGCTTGTGCAGGTCATGAGTTCAAGACACTATTTCCCGCAGTGGGAAAACCACAATGAATGCTCTAGTGCACAGAATGAGAGTGGGCTATGATATTAATTCTAAGATTGTGGCAGGATTAGGTATAGTTCTGTAGCTCTGCCAGTCTTAGAAGAGCCAAAATCTACCATGACTAATTCACTGATTAGTCTATTGCCATATTTTTACACTTTTTTTTTTTTTTAAATAGGCTGATTTGGATTTCAAAAAAAAAAAGAAAATTAATTGTTGCTGCAGTAGTGTGCTGAGTCAACTGTCTTATAAGTTTGGTTTGCAATTGAAGGCTCAGACTTAGCAACGTTTTCCTTCTTAAGGTTTCATCATCACTGTTGCTACCTCCATGTCAGAGCCACGATTAGCAGTAGAGACAATGCTAGAAAAGGCTACAGAGGAGGCAGGAGCAGAAGGGTTGTGTGCATCCTTCAGGGGAAACACCCTGAGAAAAATGGTCCTTCAGGATAGTTCTCTCAGGATTGATGGAGCAAGAAACATCACAGGGCAGCTCTAAGTCAGTAGAAGTTGAGTGCAACTTCATGGTGCTTTTGGAGGGAGAAAGAAGCGGGACAGGGCAATAATGAGGCGTTAGGGGTTAACCTCTGCTTAAAGATGCTGTTAGAGTTCAACAGTGCATTCAGTCAGTGCAGTAAACCACTCTTCATTCATGATTTTGGGTAGTGTAAGGAGCAAATGGAAACATTCTGACCGCTGTGGTGACTTGTAAAAAGCTCATCCGGAGCCCAAAGACCCGCTGCAGCTCTGCAGTACATGCATGTCCTGCATGCCTGGCCAGAGGCTGTAGCTTACCGGAGAAGGAGGAGCTGCTGATAGCCCTGCTGTGATGAGTTGGTGGGCCCTAATATCTCACAGGTGGGTGCTGCTGCTGCTGCCAGAAGGGAAAATGAGAGATTGTGGAGAACTGGCTGGTAGGATTTAGTTTCCAGCAACGTGAAGGGCAGCAGCCAGGACCTGCTCCTTGTGACGGGTAGGGAGATGCCTTTTTGCCCCTCTTCACGTTGCAGAAAGCAAGCTGTGTCTTCCCCTTAGCCAGTGGAAGTTGACAGGCAGCGGAGCCTCGGGGATGCTGGACAGCAGGGAGGCTGCCGGTGCAGAGCAGCCCACGTTCCCTCTGCAGCAGATGACAGATTGGCTTCCCCACACTGAGTATCAGGCATCTTGACCTCTAATTCCACTGGCTATGCCTCTGAGTTGCATTTTCTATATAACATACTTGTGGAGGGAATTACAGTAGTGTTCTGCTGTAATGAGTCTGAATAAATATCTCTCTTAAGTTCTTTCCTTTTTGTCCCTAGTTCTGGATTTTTTAATCTTCTTCATTTTACCTGTGCTTTGTCCTGGATTAAATGTTTATCGCAATCTTCTATTGCTCCTGGATTGTCTAACATTGCCTGTATAGCTAATTCCTTGATGCTCTTGCAGTCGTGTCATGAAGCACTGAAGAGCAGGCAGCAGCTAATCCCAGAATGTGCTGATGAGGTCCAGAGGAGAAAGAAATACAAAGCAAGGGCTCGAGAACCGGAGATGCCCAATGGAGAGAGACACTCAGCTGCTAAGCAATAGCATTAAAATTTGCTATCAATGATGTATCCATGGTTCACCTAAATTTGCCCATTTGATAGTGTACAACCACAAATACGTTGCCTCAAAGAGATTACCTGAAAAACTGGTGCTTCTGGGTTTCGGTGGTGTTTACTCCAATTACTGTCTGTGGTATTCCAGCTTTACACTCTATGTGCAATGAGGCCACTAGCAAAAGACTTAGTGTTTCTCAACAACTTCAAGAGCAAGCTCAGGCCACCCCTTAACCAGTGGGTTGTGAACTGGGAGGAAAGGTGGATGTTCGCAGTGCACCTACAGTGACAATTACCAGCTGTCACAAGGACATTTGGATGCAATTTTTAAGCTATGGAAAGGAAATCATGCTGGCTGCCTGTGTTATACAGGGCAAGAGTCAAGCAGACAGGTAATCTCAGGAGCAGGAGGTGTCCTTTATCCTTTATCTTTTCCTATGCTTCTGATATGACTTTGATTGCAGCCAAAGGTGTAAGTTTTGGATAGGGGAAAGTTTCTTCATTTCTCCTCTCCTCGTAACTACAAGTACCACATTGCCAATGGCTACAGAACCAAACATGCGAGAGCGTAGTACACGTCTGATTTTATTAGTAAAACCTTTCCTGACAGTTACAGAAAACAGCTGTTGCCCTATAATGGCACAGGTATTTTATAACTCCTTTTTTTTTTTTTTTCTGAATACCCCTGTATAATTGTTGCTTCCCCTTAATTTTTCCATTTCAATGTTGCTGTTTGACAATTGTTGTTATGTTAGATATTTTCATTGACTTGACATTTCTCACAATAGGTAGAACAAAAGGGATTTGTTTAAACTGTAGGAGGCACCATGAATTAATAGCTCACTTCTATTGTTGTGTTCCCGTTAAGTGGAAAGACAAGTCATCTTTTTTTATGAGTAATAGATTTACCTTGGAATATTTGAGAAAGAGCAAGGACAGCCCTAGACACCTGTGGTGTCTCAATCAGAGGGTGACAGACACTGCAACAGCATACCCCCTGTCTTCAGTGTGCTGCTGAAAGTCACCGGTGACTGCAGCTATTCGTGGTCCATAATAATGCACAGCTGCTGTGCAGGAGAAATACCATCGCTAAACAAACACGGTGTGGTGCTAATCATTTAATTGGGTTTAGACATTCTTAAAGTTCTGATAAACTCCTTTTTACAAACAGAGATTCTTCTTTCCAGTATGTTAAAGTGATTTCATGGGTTGTTTGCGTAACTCTCTTCCATTCTAATCGTCGTGGACTTCTCCTGGGCTATTTGCAGGAGTGCAGATATAACACAGAAAGCAACCATGCTGGTGATGCTTACTGTTAGCAATTTGGAACACCAGAAAATTATAGGCTTTAATTTCTCACTATCAGGTCGATGATGAACTTTTAAAAAATGGAGAGCAGGTATATGTTGTGTATAATCACCCAGCTAAGTAAGAAGTAATTCTTAATCCAAGTATTCACCAGTTCACTGCGTAAATGTTAGGAATCTAAAACACAACTGCTTCAGGACAGTGCTTCTGGAAATAAAAGGGCTTTATCCATTGTCTAGTCTTTCCCTCCACCATCTTAAAGTGAAAAATATTGTAGAATCCCCCAACTAGATACTGCAAATGAAGAGTTTGGTCAGAGTCCCCAGTGAGGAGTTTGTATTAGATTACTGAAGGAGTGGGGTGGGTTCTAGGTAATTATGAAAGCAGTGTTATCTCTGTTAGAAAAAACAGCTCAGGACTAAAGGTTTTCTTCTTTTGGGATGAACTCCTACCCTTTTGGAGTCCATGGCAGTTTTTCCGCTGCCTTCAGTGCAACTGGGATTTCATCACTAAGACTGTTTAACCCATCTTCCATTAAAAAAAAAAAAAGAAAAAGCCTTCCGTCCCCTTTTTCATATACTCATGCAATATGCCCACTTGCACATCGAGTGTTTTTGGTAACTCTTATTTCTTGCCTTTGGGCTTGATTTCAAAATATTCAAATATATTTGGCTTTTGTAACTTTCACTAATTAAACCATCTAAAGCAGATGGAATTACAGAAATTACAGGGTTTAAAATATCATCCTAATTGGTTTACGATCTATGTGACACTGCAGTGCCATTCAGACTGTGTAATGTATAAGGACTGCACAAAAGAGAAATCTTGCCAATTAATTTTCTTAAACTCCATTATCTGCAATTTTCCCTTCCTTATAATTCCTTTTCTATTAAGCATTTCCTGGTATCCTTCTTACTGTTGGATGGCAGAAAGCACCCCATAGTCATATTGGGACTTTTCCGGTTTGCTGAAAAAACCCCAATATATATTTTTTTCTTGTGCAACAGAACAGAATAAGTAAATAACAGAATAAGTGAACTTAAGAGGAACCAGCAGCTAGATGCTGTGAAGTTAAAGGAAAAGCCTAATGCATATTAGAAATGTAAAATAGTCTTTGTGCACTCTGACACATTTTCAATGATGGGGATTTAGGGATGGATAGCAAGAGGTCCCGGGTTTTTTTTTGAGAGTGTAACCAGGCGAAGTAGTAACAATACCGTGCTTCTCTTTCAGAGAAGAAAAGAAAAATCCTTCTGTTTCTTTAAAGTATCTCATTTTGCCATTTAGACATGATTTTTAAACTCACTATTCCCTTTTGTTGCCATGGTAACAGGTTTTGGCCCTCATGGTGACAGAAAAGTATCTCAGTTCTTGTTCCTCTTTGAACGCATATGTTCCTCTGTATAGCTGTACAGGCAGAGAGAAGGGAGGTGTGAGGAGATTGCACCTTTCAGAGCAAGGTAACTCCCTGTGCCAAATCAAGGCTGCAACTGAGGAAATAGCCTGCAGCAGGGACAGAATTTGTCCCTCCCAATCCCTGCATGCACTCGCTCAGACTCCAGCTCTAATGATGCCAGATAGGTTTGGTCCCCGTCTTCTGCTCCCCCTGGCACCCCCTCTTTTCCTAGGTGACATTTTAGGGACTTTTTATATATGAAACAAGTATTCGAGTTTCTGGTTCGAAATCTGGTTTGAGGGGATTCCTACAGAACTGGCTGCTAGCATCTTCCAGCGTTGCAGGGGTCAATTAAGAGAACCAATCATCTGGTTTTAAAGCTTTAATGCAAAAGAAAAAAACACCAAACCCAACCTGAATAGAACAGAAAAGCAAGAAGGACGGAAGGAGAAAAAGAAAAAGTGGACAAAAAGTAATGTTAAATAGCATGGAGCATGACTAATGGCACAAGCATGTTAAAATCATTGGGAAAATGTCCTTGGAAGACAAATGAATTTTCAGCAGAATAATTAACTTAATTAACAAATTTGCATGCATATTCATCAGGCTATTGAAGTCTTTCCAGCACAGCTTGATGAGCATTGGTGTAATAATTGTCTCATTTACATTCTGCAATCTACTACAATTTGGGGCATGAAAAAAAAGCCGACCTCTTCCCTTTGACTTTCTTTAGGACCCTGACCCTCTTAATAAATACATGCAAACAACATGTAGTGTCCGTTGCTTAGCCCTGCCTTCCACCCTTTATCAGAAAACCTCCTCCCACTCTGCCACGCTTTTCTCCCTTTCACTCCCCTCTTCCTTTGCCTTTTTTTTTTTTTTCTTTTGGCCCAGGTTCTCTGTTTTGCCTCTGCTTGCTCTCATGGGTAAATCTTGGCACCAGTTCTGACTTCAAATCTCCTGGGCTGCCAGACTGCATCATGTAAAAATTGCCATTTTCCTCTATCTCTGCAGGGCAATCTTTAAAGGCAGTAAGGTGTGACGCTCCAGACTGGCAGCTTGGCAAGAAAGAGCCCATGGATACCAGCACACAGGAATCTGGAGGGTTCACTCTGACAGGCAGTCAGTACTGGGAACAAAAGGAATTTAAAAAAAAAAAAATAGAAGCAAATATATTTTTACATATTGCAGGCATATGGCCACAAGACCAGCAGAAATATATTTAATTACTGATCTTGTGCGTTAAGCAGAAATAATGTACCGACAACAGTACCTTATTTTTTTTACTCCCTTAGATTAAAAAAAAAAAAGCAAATGGAGGCCTTTAGAATGTAGTTGGTTAATAGTGTTGTATTTCAGCTCCATTTACATTTTTTACACCGATTTTACAATCATTTGCAAATAGAATCTCATGGCTTGATTTTAGACAAGTGCGATTATTTTAGCACCATTTTCTTTTAAGATGTGGATGGGCATTTTTAAATGCAACTAGGCCGTTTACCAGCCTTTTTGTTGCCTGGTTTTAAATCAAACACTTCAGCCGTGCAGTATAGAGTCCCTACAAGGCTTACAAGTAATATTAGATGCAAATGCAAACCATGTTATAATTGCATTGACTTGTAAGTAGTGGTGTCTGAATGTTTTGTACCCAATGACAATGTACGTCTCACCATGGTACGTGTGTTTCAGGCTGCGTAACAACACTATTCCAGCTATTTTCCTCAGAACATATAATCAGAGTAAAAATAATGTTCCCTGGCTGCTGGTTAAAAGGTTCGCTGGTAAAAATAATGGGGGGCCTAAAGCAGGGTGGACGCAGGAGGTAGGGATGTCAATCCTGAGCTGCAATGCAAAGCTGCCAAACCTGTTAACCTCTGTGTGCCTCCCCATCACTTCCGAGGTGCCCACACGCCTGGAAGCGTGCTCACACCCTGCACCATACCTCTGAGCAAGTCAGTATGGAACTCAGGTATAAAGTATAAGGATCCAGAAACCTCTCTATTCCACTATTTCTGCCTCTCGGTGGCTTCAGCCAGAAACGTATGCCATGAGCATGCCTCATGACTATCAGGGTTAGGCCTTTCAGGAAACGGTGTTGTGGCCATCTCCTCCTAAAATAATGCTGCTGCTGGGTTTTATGCAGCAAATCAGGGTCCTCAGCCTGGGGCAACCAAATATAATTCCCTCTTCGGTCTGATGGGATTCAAACCCATCATCACCCAAGCAAGAGTTCTAACCAACCGTCTGTAGAGTGTTTTGGCAGGAGAAAAGGACATCTCTGCCCCTTCCCTGTTGGAATTATGCTGTCATCTCCAGGCACCACCTAAATACCTCAAGTACATCTGTACAACAGCAATAAAGTTATCAAGGTAAGACTTCTCTCAAGAACGTAAGCTGCACTGACTCAGCTGACGCATGTAAGTTGCACCATCAGAGTGTAACAAGAATGAGTTAGAAAACATGTAAAAAGAAGAAGTCTTAATTTACTAGGATGTTTGTGGTCCATTCAAGTACATAAAATATAAGTAACATTTAACACCAGGGGGACACCTACCAAAAGTTACAATTTGGTCGTCTTTGGCTTGTAGAGAAGAAACTAATGTCTTTTTTACTTCGGAACAGTGCAGCATATCCCTACCAAACTTGAGTTCTTCCATTAGAAGTGTTGGTTGAATTTCCAAAGACTTTCATATAAAGCCATTAATTAGCTGGACAGTTAAAATCAGTGATAAACTGGGTTATTTACAAAATTTATCTCCTGTGTCAGTCTTTCCTTTGTCCCAAATGATCTTAACACCATAATAACAGTAATTTGAAACTTTTCATATAAAGCTAATTTAGATCTTGTGTTTGAAGAAATCAGGCTGTAATTAAGCCAAGTTATTTGCATTTGTTGTTTCTAATTGTGATGATTATTTCAGGCTATAGATTTGCTTTGGTCAACAGTTTTTATAACTCTTAAATAGAGCCTATATAATACAAGTAATACTGCCAAGAACCATATTTTAACCTAAGTTAATTTGTTTGCAGCACTTCCACGGATTTCAGTTTCAAGGAAACTGCACATGTCAAGAGAGAGTTGCGTGGTCCATTTGTCGCTGCCCTTTATGATTACTGCTCTGGATTGTTAAGTCATTGATAAAAAACTATCTCGGTCCTGTGATCATGAAGAGAAAAAATGCTGCTTTTGGGTTTGTTGGTTTGGGGTTTTGTTTGGTGGTTTTGTTTTTTGTTTGTTTGTTTGTTTTTTTTCCCTTGAAGAAATAATCTGAATTAAAAAAAGATACCAAAAGTGTAATTTTGGGGCAAAGTAGAGGTTTTTCTTTTGAGGTCTAACTTGAATTCTTATTTTGCTATATTAATCACATGGATTTGTAGCATGTAGTTTAAGGATAAATTACACTTTTAAAATATTTTTTTTATTTGCAAATTTACCTTCTTACACTAATTTTAAGTTTCAGTGACTATATTGAAATAAAAACAGTGGCCAAATGTTTATTTTTATACAAAAGTTACAAATTTATTTTTGGACTTTGAAACATTTCTCAAAATATATACATATTAAAAAGTTAGGTTAGTTTGAAATTGAAATTTCAGCTCAAAGAACAATCAAAACATTTTGCATTGACATTTTAAAGCAAACATTTTAACTTCTCAGGAAAAAAACCCCACTTTTGTCAGCTGAGACTATTCATGGCCTTCAATGTGACTGTGAATAGGGTTCTGTGGGTTTTTTTAATGGTTCCCATGCTGCAGTTTTGATGTATTATTTATTCAGAGAAATAAAATTTGCAGCTCCAAAGCTGAGGCTGGCAGACCTGCCCAATGCGAGAGTAGGAACCAGCCTGGGGATTGAGTTCAGGATTTCTCTGCTCCTTGTCCCAATAGCACACTACAAACCCAGGACTCCAGGTTTCCTTCTCATTTATTCATACAAGAAAAATAAGATCTGCTCATTTTACACTGTTTGTGGTAAAACCCATCAATATCTACCAGAGCTGAGGCTGCAAAGTGCAATCGACTAACAGCCCAAGTTATGCAGCATTACCACCTGCCTTCTTTTGAGTGGGACAGGTGTAAAAGGTAGGTAAGAGTATGGAGAAGGGCCAAGAAGAGCTGCTGAGGGACATCTCAAGTGGAGCAGAGACCTTGAATGTCTTTGATGGTCTGGTCCCTCTCTACACATTGATATCAATAGGATAGTTTGGGACAACAAAGGGGGAAATAGGACTGGAGTACAGCCTCCCACATGGATCTGAAAGATATGTTTTGCCCATAATGTCTTTCAATATTAATTCCTTTGCTGCCCTATGACTACAAAAGGATTTTCCCTTTTTTTTCCAGCTAATTAGAAGTTTCACTTTATCACTATTAATGGCGTCATCTTCCTATTCACTTAATGAAAGTAACTTCTCAAAAGTTTCATTTGTCCAGTACATCATGTTTTGTAGAATAATGTTTGGGTTTTCTAATGTATGTAATGTAAGTTTATTAGGAAGCAAGAGACACTAGTATAGATTGTGCCTGCTAATTTTGTGAATGGGACGAAAAAGGGGTGACTTTGCATCTTCTATATGGTGCCAGTTGATGCCTCATTTTGTATGCACATGGTTATCTGAATTGGCCTTTCTATTAAAGAGGAGCTACTTAACAACTAATGTGTAGTTTATGGTAGTGAGGAAAATTTGGGTACCCTAAGTGTGTGACTGACCATTTGGATTTTGCCTCAGGTGCTGTCAGATACATAACACAGGTCTGTTTTCTTAAACAGATCAGATATTGTACTGATCACATCTGTATCACTTGTCCTTATATTTGTGGGATGTTGTAAGACCTTAAAGATGAGCAGGGCAATGGGTATTCAACAGCGTGACTATTATGGGTATTTTTGGTGTTGCCTATTTTACAATGAGGACATAGATTTGGCAAGACTAGGCAGCCTTGCTACGGGTCTTGTTATTTATCTGACTTGTACTAAAATAAGCCTGACAACAACTTCTCTAACTTGCAGCTGTGAACGGTTTGTGCCATGAATTGTGATTCCTTGTCTCTTCCAGAGCTGCTAGGATACACTGCCTACCGCTAGCTTTAAAAGCACTGCAATTCATAGTTTAACTTGCTGCTTTTCATGTTGTCTTTCAGTGGTTTTAACTGGACATGCTCTGTCTACTTAATACCTGCCGGCACCGTGGCAAATATTTTGATAGCTGAAAGACACAGTTTACTCATGTTGCCATCCCCTTATCTGAGAGTGAACTTGGGTATTCAGTCCCAAAATCACTCACTTGATAAGCTAAACATTCTTTGGTCTGCCTAAATATTGTTTCTAGTGCCCTTTATGATTGTCAGGAAGCTTTAATACATAACAAATAGCCACTTCAATGTCGTTAGAAAGCAATTCTTAAATGCAATGGCTGCAGCCTGCCTTCAGGTTGTGCAGCTCAGGGTCCATTTCTCAATCTCTTTAAATAGTGTTTACCCAGGGTTTGGCTGGGAAGTGTGGGTGTGAGGTGGCACCATCTCGAGTGTTGGCTGCTTCTCACTGCTGCGTCTTCCTGCAGTTTCTTTCCTACTGCTGTCAAAAATTTGGAGGCAAGACTAGCTCACCCAGCAGGAACACTTAAGGGTCAGTTTGAGGAGCTGGGCTTTTTGCCCAGGGCAAGAGGAATTATCCTTAGACTTTATTGCAGCCTTTCATAGAGAAAAGCCCTGGCTTGCTTTAAAGCAGTGACTGGATTTTTTACATATTTGAGGAGTTGGGCTTTTTGCTACAGGAAGGAGGGGCAAGAGGAATTATCCTTAGACTTTATTGCAGCCTTTCATAGAGAAAAGCCCTGGCTTGCTTTAAAGCAGTGACTGGATTTTTTACATACCTGTTGCTTTCACTGACTAACCAAGACGTATGGAGCCTCATTCTCTGTCAAGAATCTTTGGTTAAATCTTAAGATTTCTGACCAGATGCCACCAGCTCTGTCATACTGGCTGTGTCTCTAGTTGTAAACTAAATATGACTATTGCTTGGTCCCAAAGCCACGTGGCACAGTGAAGCCTACATCCATATTATCAATACTTGAACCATGCTGAGGAGTGGTTTGGAGGGTGTAGTTGGCTTGAGCCAAAACTGGGTTGCAGTCACATGTCAGCATTCAAAACCAGGATTCCTGTGCCTGTGAGGAAAATAGGTGGGATCCTAATAGGTTAGATGGCCTGCATCTCCAACGGTGTAAACCAACTGACAATTTAACCTTTATCTGTTGTCAGCAAGAGACCAGAACACCAAGCCCCTTCCAGAGCTGCATGTTTCTATTTAAAGTGAAAATAGAAGCCTCTGGCAATAGTAGAGAGAGTTGTCAGATTACAGGAAAATTGGTGCTTTAGAAGATGCTTGACTTATTCAAGAGCAAATAGAGTAGTAGGCAGCTTCTCAAACTTCTTGGTAGGATTTTTTTTTACACCATACTTTGTGCATTCTTGTCATGCATTGCCAACATGCCATATGCTTACAACACATGGTAAAAGCATGGGTAAGAAAATGTGATTGTGACATGTAAAGACAACTCTGGATCCGTAATACTTTTGGGCTAAAATACATTTGTGCATTTGTTATATAAGTTTGAAGGATTTTTTTTTTTTTTTTATCAAGCACTTAAAATGCATACCATTGGAAATGACAGAGTAATTCCAACTCCATACACAGAGAACAAGGACTGTATCAGGTAGTTAGCCGTCAAGATTACAGGGCTGTAGTCCATAGTTTGCCACGGATTCTCAGAAGTTAAGGCTAGTCACTCGAGTGTCCAATGGTGGTTTAGTACTCTGTAAAAGTAGATTACACTAATTGTAAATTGTTTAAAAATTACCTGTGCATAAAAAAGAACTGAAGTGCTGTATTTATGACTTATTCATGTAATGGCCAGCTTAGGTGTCTTGGTTCACTGTACAGAAAGAGTGGCAGCTTCTATCTCAAAGAGCTTATAGCATGAAGAGTTAAGATATAGAAAATGAGTGGGAGAGAAAAGGAGCTAATGAGAGGTAAAACGATTTGCCTAAGGTCAGACACACAACACTCCGTGACAGATTTGGAATAAAATCCAGGCTTCCTGCATTCCCAACCAGTTTCAGACTCATCAGACCTTGCTGTCTTCAGCTATCACTGTTACTCATCTCCCTGGAGAAGCAGGGAGCTTAGCAGCCGTCCTTGGGTGCTAGCATATGGGGCAGGCTCCTCTTCAGAAATTGGTGCAGGAGTTTGTCTTTCCAAACACGCCATTGATAAACCCAACTGCATTCAAGAAAAGTAGGCGATAGAAAAAAAATGCATGAGAAATTGCAGTTAGGGACCCGAACCTACTGACACAGTTAGGAAAATGGTCTCCATAGGCTCCATCCGTGGTTGACCAGAGAGGATTTTTCATAGGGGTATTCAGTGAAAAAACATAGCTAAGGTGCCTGAGTCAGGCTGGTCTTACTTGTATAGGTATTCGTAAGTGTGGACATTGAGGTTGGAAAATTACTTAATATGCTTGATGGAAGAGCATTATATTACTTATCCCCACTAAAGACATTAGTGTGAAGGCAAGATTGCCTGCCACCAACCAATATGCAGAATTCTCCGAGGTTATACATGCGATACAGCTTTTATCACAGACATTCAAGCAGAAGACACTGCAAACCCAGTGTTAGTCCATTCCTTGTCTCTCTCTTTGCCTCCCTTCTCTCAGCAGGCCACCAGGCTCGTCACAAATTCAGAGAAGAGAGAAAGGAAGGCTACACTTCATTTATCATCCCTTCAAACTTTAAAACCCAAGCGGTCCCTCAGATCAGACACGTTTGATTTAATTCATTCATCTAACAATAGAAAACAGAGCCAAGGCTAACATACACTTTTGTTCATTTACCATGCCCCCAGAGGGTTCATAATGGAGTTTACTGATACCTTGTTGGCAATGATGGTGAAATACTCCAGACTTTTACCTCCAGAGATTTCAGCATTTGTGCTGACAGGAGAGCAGATATAAAAAAATCACAGAACTGATGTCTTCACTTCCCTATCTACATTCCTGTGGCTTAATACATTTACTCACATGCGCTCTCAGGGCTTGCATAAAGAGACTCTACTGAAAGTACCAAATGTAAGAGTCCACTCGTCCCCAACTGATGAGAAGAAAGGTTGTGAATAACTGGTGCTGCTCATGACCAAAACATGCAATGCCTTTGTTCTCCTCTGAAATGCGGAATAATGCAACCTCACAGAAATAACTCATTTTGGGTACGTCAATTCCGCTCCAGGTTCTCCCTGCAAGGTGCCTTCCAAAACCGCTGAGGGTGCACCTTTGTCCCATGAGGACATGAGTTTTCTCCCTGCAGAATCTCCATATTCTGGTATTAGCCACATGTAAGGCAAAATAATCTCAACCAACCGACATATACAGTTGACAGGTGAAGCCTTCTGTTGCCTTTCATGACGTATGACCTTGTATATTTTTCTGTGGTGACCCACTGCTGAGAGTGTTGGCTGAAGTGATGTTTGAGAAGATGTATGACATGAATGTCTGTAGAGTTTTCTTGGAAAGATTTCACATAACTTCATTGTTCAGTAGTGACTTTTACCGTTTCTGCTTGGTGTCTGTGTACGTGTTGGCCGGTCCTTACTTAAATAGGTTTCTGCCACTTTTGACTGAGCACAGTGTACATATACAGTGTTGTCTGGTATTCAGGAAACCACCGGTAGGACACAACACTGGAACATATTTGAACAACAGAGGCGGTGTGTGGATGCTAGGCACTCTTCAGGCCAGGTGACGTGGTGAAAAGCAAATCTATCCTCATTGTTGACCCCTTGTATTCAAGGCTCTCAGTTGTTATCCTTTTATTTCTAAAGAAATCATTTACATCTCCAGAAAGGAGGTTGTAGCAACAACGCTGTGTTTAAAGACCCTGGGAGCTCTTGTAAGACTAAACCTCAGTTTTGCAGAGCTAACAACTTAGTGGTGGTGAGAAAGTTAACGGGAGCCTGAGAACTCAATTAGCCCCAAAGCTGTGCAACCTGATTGAATTATTGACACACCTGATAGAGCAAGAGCTGACAAGAGGTTGAAAAGCAGGGGATAAGGCTGTAAGGTCTGACCTCATCTGGTTTGTTTTATGGCCAGCACCCTTGATCGTGTGGTGTACTTGGCTCTGTAGGCAAAGGGCTACTGTCTCCCCTTCAGGCACCTGGGCTTTGGAGCCATAGTCAGTGTTTGCCAAAAATTTCCAGAAGAATGGATCTCAGAAAATTCATCTAGTATGGAAGACTTAGACAGAAGAAGGTAAAGTTGGTGGGTTTTTTTCTTTGTTTGTTTTGGTTGTTGTTGTTAGTACTGAGTTCTTTGTGTGGTTTTTATTGTTATATTTTTATAAGCAATTGAAAATAGACTATTATGATGTTAGTTAAGAGGTAACTTTTTTTAAAAAAATAGATTTTTGGGGCACTATTATGTTAGAATAAAGCGGGCAGATAGTTGCTGATTAAATCACAAATGGACTTTAAATCTGAGATCTTAACAAAGAAATTTAGAAATTGTTTAGACCCTGAATAGAAAAGGCCAAAATCAATTTCCAGGCTTCAGCACTGGTGCTAGGTCTGATCCTCTAAATGCAGCAATTTTCGTCATCCTCTTCGTGGCTTCACGTGCAGCAGCAGGGTGTCAAGACCCTAACAGGAATGAATTGTCAAAGTTGGCAGCAACCTCTTGGCCCTCTAGGAGAGCAGGGGCAACCTGCACCCAGTTGTGATGCAGCTTTCTAGGATTGAATCCCCCAGAATAGAAGTACTTATGATGAGAATTTTGCTCTTTTCATTTTGCTGTCAGTTACAAAACTGGATCCCTCCTGTTGTCAAGGTTTTCGAACCTTGAATTTTAATTTTGATGGATTTGTCACCAACCACCCTTTGCACACGGTTATTTCCATCTATTTCTGGACATACTGGCTGTGCTGGGATAGCAAGCAGTAGAAGAAGGTATTAACTTAAATGAGCTACATGAAACAGATTTCTGTCCGTGTCCCCTCGGCATTTCTTGATAACAGCACTGTCAACAGATCTAAACATTGTCAAGATGTGTGAAAAGAAGCTAAGTTTATGCCTGTGACTAGAACTTTTCAGAGAATGGACTTCAAAAACTTTTCATGTTTTTATTTTTTCAACAAACAGGCAAAATTTCCTTAGAAAGTAGATACTTTTTTGTGGAAAAAAAAAAAAAAGAAAAAGGTCAGTTTTTCTGTTGGAAGAGTTTTGTTGGGAAAATGTTGACAGGCATTTCTTGGTGAGTAACTGGTTTCAACATTTTATTGCATAAATTAATGTGTTTGCTATTGGAAAAGAGTCTAGCTTCAACTTTTAAGAATTCCAGTGGATATCTGTGACCACATTTTCACCAATACTCTGTAAATTTTACAATGCTGATGATTCAGTGCTCACCAGGTGCTCTATGCAGTAAGTGCTTAGGGTATGTCAACAAGGGAGAACAACTTTGTATATGAGGCTAAAAGGTGACTTTACCCAAAGGACAGAGTTAATCTCTGCCTGCGTTCTTAATGCTTTTGCACAAAGAGGAAGTACCATCACAGAGTTTATCATCTTTGACACTAACAAAAGTCTCTCGCCCTAGCTTCCCCAACATAAATTTTCCCCAGCAGTCTGCATATGCAAGGAAAAGGAAAACGCCACACCCAACTCTCCCCTTGAGGAGAAGAAAACAAGCGTGTGATACATTAGCCATGTTGCTTACTGATCTACTGGAAGATGTTCTGATACTATAGTGATGAATGCAATGCAAGCGATTGAGTAGAAGAACTTTTTACTCAATTGTAAAATTTCTGCTGCTCTTTTTCTGGGATTATGTCAAAATGTAATATATGGATCCCTGTACAGAGTTCTCCAAGAAAAGCTTATGTAACTAAACAATAGATGACAGTGTGTAAGTGTATTCTACTGAAATTCTTCGCTTGCCCTTGTAGATGAAGTATTCATGCCATCACAGGACATGCAATTATTTATGTGCGTCTGTACACATTCCTTATTACATTAAATACATTCCACCTTACTGTATTCATTTGGCATTGATATACGTTTCCTTAGTACATAAATTTCTGTGTGTCTGTGGCTCTAAGAAGTTTTGAGCTTGTCTGCTTGTCGATTGCTTACAAATCATGGTTTTTACCCGATATTTAAGCAATGAATGTCAAATTTCAGGGAAGAAGTGGTTTCTCCACACACAATTCCTTTCATGTGCAGAAACTTCCCTTCCTGTGAGATAACCAAGGCCAACTTTGCCTGCACCTCTGCTCTGGTGTGCTAGATTTGATGTTTGCTCAAGTGCTTCTCGGCAGCCCTGGCAATGGGATCGGGGAAGAGCGCGTGCTCTTGCCTGTAGGCAAGAGAAAGGAAGGTAATTGAGGGCTTTCTTTATCGTGTAGCGAGCATAACCTATTTGATAATAGTGCTTTGAATGGGCCAAACAACAAATACTAGGGTGTTGAATTCTGGTTGTGCTAAATTTCAGTAAAACTCCAAACGTGAGCCAGCCAAACAGGTTATAGCTGAGATATACCTACGTGCGTGTGTGTCTGATTGCATTTCACCTCTGACTCCAGAGAGGTCTCCTTGGCGCTTGCCCATCCAGGATCTCAATAGCTCGCTTTCAAGAGGAAGGGTGAGTTTGAGGTCCGTTAAACGCAGTGATATTTCCTAATGTATCACAATTACAAAAACACCTGTGCTAGGTAGAGTAACTTTTTTGTTGAGTCACTGGATCAGACTCTTCAAGTTGATGTGCTTATGTTCAATTATAAATCACTTTAACAAATAAGCAGCATCCCAAATTGCAATTTACTTTCTTTAGATAATTTGATAATTGCACCATTCCTTACAGTATTTATATGAGAAGACTGGCAATTCATAAATGCTAAATTATACTGTATCTGCCTACTTGCCAATTGCATAAAATTACTGAACTAAATCTTGCAGCTATCAGTAACATAGCTTAAGCTACAGTAAATTCTGAAATACAGCTACCCGGTACAGAACGGATACAGCCATGTCACAACTGCAGTGCGCCAGGGCAATTTCCTCTGCTCCTCAGGGTTGTTAAAGACTTTCTAACTCTTTTTTTTCCTGC
>NW_010248023.1:24792-35166 GCF_000690775.1 Eurypyga helias
CTGAGTTCATCTTCTTAGGAAAACTGCCTTATATTAGTGCTTAGTTTTGGAGAACTACCTTATCTCAGTTGTTTTATAAAATACGCCTCTGTTGTTAATTATTCCCTGTGACTATCTTTTCTTTTTATTTTTACATAGTTTGTTTAATTATTCAGACTGGGTTCAAAATATCTACACTTTTTTCTGAATGCTTAATCAGTGAATGCATAACAAAACCCCAGGATTAGTTTTGCAGCCATTCGAATTGGGGTGTTTTTTGTGAGTGTTTGTTTCTTGTTTTGGTTTTTGGGGTGTGGGTTGTTTGGGGTTTTTTTTTTTTGTCCCCTAGAAGAAAAATAAAAATATATATTTATAATACAAATCCTAATGATCAAAGACCTAGACGGGCTGTTCTGGTATTTTCTAACAGCTCACATTTACTGGAATGTACTTATGAGTAGAGCCATCTTCTTTTCAAAACAGAATATATGTATACTGTCTTGCTGGAATCTCAGCTACATTCCTTGTTCCCTGAAAAATAGAGGTGGTATTCTTCTGTCTCTAGTATTCTTTATCAGAGTTCGCTCATGGACTTAGAAGCTCTGAGCCCCCTTAATAATAAAAGGAGACAGAATGGGAATATTGTAATTTTTTTCCAATTTGTCTTTCTCACTTGAGTGTGGTGTCCAGAAATGCCAGTAACGAGTGGTGCAGCCCGAGCTGAGGCGCACGAGGCAGAATGTCAGCATATGGATTCCTCAAGCACCAATCTGGTGCACAACTTTGTTATTAAGCCAGAGGACAGGACAGGGCCCTTGACCCATCAGTGTTATTTTGCATAGAGATTGCTCCCTGGAATTTATGATTGTGATAGTCTTGATTTTCCTGCAGTGCTTTCAGGCTGAGTTGGTAAGTTGCAGAAGTAATCCTTTAGCATAGGATTCCAGTGAAATCCTTGGTATGTAGAGCTGCTTTTCAGGGTCTTGTAACTGAACCTTGGTTTATCTTTTCCTTTCTTTTTTCCTTCCCCTCTTTTACGTTGCAGTCTCGTTTCTTGAATACATGCATACAGTTAAAGTCACAGACAGGATTTATTAGCATTTTGCCTTTGTAGCCATTTTCTAAGCATTGTGCAGATGAAGTATTTCAGGATGAGAAAGTTACTGTAGTTTTTTAGCAAGTACCTCAGGCAATTTGCTGACATATATCAGTGCACTTGTCAAGTGCTTTGACACAGATGTCTAGTTTTGGCAACCACAGAATTTGAATATCCTACCCTGTACATATCTATTCATAGAGTGAATTCAGATCCGGTGTAGGTGGGTGCAACTTCATTGACTTCAACTGTGAGGCAGCCGCCTGCACTCGAGCTGAATTTAGGCTTAGAGAAGTGTGCCCGAGAACAGCCCGGAGAACACTCAAAATGGTCCTCCAAGACCTGTTTCTGTCTCTGCCTGTGTGTGGGGATGTGTTGCAGGCGTTGCTGAGCCAATGGAGCCAGCCATGGACGGGCTGGACTTGCCCTTCTCCTCCTCTGCAGGAGGGTAATTTGGGGTGGGAGCCAGGCCTGGGTGATGGGGTGGTCTTGCTTGCGTTCATGCTCCAATGCCAATCCTTATCCCTCTGGCTGTCATGTTGCTTCTCCAGTTGGCCCAAGAGCAACTGCAGAGCTTGGGACTCTGCAGGGCCCTTTTTTTGGCCACTGTAAATATCCCAAACATCAAAAAGACCCTTTGTGCTCCCCCTGGCCAGCTACTCTAACCTGCAGCTACAAATCCCCAGGATTATTAACCATTCCTATTACTCACTTAACTGAGCTTCTCACTAGTTTCCCAGTAGGCACTGAGAGGAAGGGTTTCTTTTCCATCTCTGGAGGAGCAGCCAACCCAAACTGTCACAGTGATGGAGGTCCAGGCTGGTGGCACAGGGGCCCTTGTCATCTCAATTGGTCCCAGTGACTTTGGGTACCCACCAGAACATACAGCTTCCCCTCTGCTGTCCCAAAGCCCTTCCAGAGAGTGTTTCACATTGCAGAGAGGACAGCCAGGAAATTAATGCCAACAGGATCAGCCTTAACGTACCTGCTAATATCCCATGGGTCTGTGGGGGCTGGTGCTGCTTCTGCAGCTGCTGCATCCTCGCTCGGTGATCCTCCGCACCATGAAATACATTCGTGTGGCTGGAGCAGAGGGGGACGGTGTGTGTCCTCCCATTGCTGGTGGCTGTCTCTTCTGCTCTATCCCAATCCAGAACCATCAAGTTCCCTGCCTGTCTGTCAAGTCCAGGGACCTGGTTAATGCATGACAATTTGGAGCAAAACACCAACATTTGGGTGTTAATATTCCCAGACATTCTAGGATTTGCTAAAGGTTTTACATGTTCTAGCAGTGTTATGAGAAGTAGAATAAAAACATTGTTGTTGAGACTTGTTTGTCTGTAGACAGAAACACAATTGTCACGGTATATTTTGGTTTGTCGCTGCGTATTGTGTCCAGATTTGATTTTTCTCAAGGCGGTTATGAAGTGAAACCCAGTGGATTGACACAACATCTTTGCTTGTAAATCATTGTGCTGAGCTGCCCTGCTGCTATCGGAAATAATCACAAAATGCAGTGCTACATGACACACATCATCCTTTGGTTTGAAGAACACAGTGTTAATTTTATGCTCTCCTTTCACGTAAACACCCTCACTTGCACCTTAACAAGCCCCCAAACATTGGTTACCAAACGACCATATTATATCACCTCCCCCCCCCCCCCTTTTGTTCACTCGCTATAAAATTGAACAACTGGGACTGAGAGAATTTGGCCTCGGTCCAAAACATGGCTAGATGCATCTACATTTGGCTCTGTGCCCAAAGATATAATATTCAAATGTGAGTTGTTCTTAATTTTTGTTTAAATCATCCTTTTTACTTTTTCTTTTTTTTTTTCTGGGGAGGGAACAGTGTTTGTAAGATGTTTTCCCCTCTCATGGTCAGATTTATTTTTTTAATGCAATTTCTATCTCTTCTTTCCCCATGGAATTCAGAAGAATTAAAACCTAGTGGGACTGTTAAGAAATTAAATGCCCCCCTCTAGAAACTACTCTTTCAGAACCACTTAACATTTAATAAAGAACGGTACTATTTTTGTAGTTTCTTTTAAGCATCCCACAATGTATAGCGGGGAATTTTATTTCTCTGAGATCTCTTATAAAAAGGGCTCTATTTACCTATGAAATTCTAAGGGTTTTCTACTCTGCTTTAGCTAATACTGCTGCTGGTTAATAATTATAAATGTGCTACAGACAGTAAGGTCTCGGTACAGATTGTCAGGGCGGACCTTCTCTGACTGCAGTGGGCTTTGGGTCAAAGCAGAGTAGATCTTTGCTTGCAGTGGAGTAGCATGTAAACCCTTTGTGCCTGAAGCTGCCGGTGATTCGAGCAAGGCAGGACTTCTCAAAGTGGCACTGTACAAAATCAGCTGCAAATTCATCCTTGTCTTGCACTTCTCCATTCATGCTGCCCTACATTCGGTGAGAAAAAGGGGGGAGCAGATCAACGGAGAGTGTGACCTTCAGCTGAGGAAACATTTGCTGTATTTTCCATGCTTTAGTTGTTGTTATTAATACTGATAATGCTTAGCAGCAGTACCAATTAGATTGGTGTAAATAGAGATTATAATGTGGTTAGGGATAACACAATCGGCGATACGTGTATTTAGTAAACAAGACTGTCAGTATGTATAAAACATCAGGACCATTTTAAAGCTTGATATTTCATAAGACAGCAGAGCATGGGGATTGCTTTGAGACAGCAAGCTGAAAAAAAACATTTCATTTATAAATGAAACGTGGTTTAGTGTTACACACCCCAGCAGGCAATTCACTCATTGGGGCTAATCATTCAAAATCTGGTCTTCATTGGTAACTGGCTGAAAAAGAGACGAAACGGCATTTCCTAAGACATTGGGGGTTTTCTTAGTCTTTAGGAACAAGTTTATTTTAGCTTTATGGGTTCTTTCAAATTTAAAAAAAACACTGTCGTCTTTATCTGGAGAGTAGCCCTAAAAGGGTAGATTTATTAATACTTTCCAGATTTACATGAGCTGTTATGTAAATAATGACTTAAAATACACACCATATGTAATGGAAGAATTAAGTGTCTTTCTTAGCTACCTGATCCAACAACCTTGAGTAAGGAATTTAAAACCAGGTGCGGTGAGTAATTGTTAATCAAGTGCTTGAGTGGCTGAAGCAGTTAACAAAATAAGTTTATGCTTATTGTCAGAGTATTTCGGAGACTGAATTACTCGCTGTCACTTCTTTGGCTATTGTTACTGCTCTCTTATGATACTGTGATCCATACAGGAGATTTGTTGGCTTGCCGTCAGGGCTGGCAAGGTGGATTACCAGCTTGCCTAAGCAGAAGTAGTGGTTTAGGTCTCTGGTAGGTGGATGTAAAAACTTGAGTTGCTGTCAGTAAATGCTGATCTCCCAGAGGAAGCCAGGTGCAAAACCTTTCATCTAGTCATTTAGGAGGGATCAGCTTTTACTGAAACTGACCTGGAAAAATCACCCATCCCTGGCTTGGTGTTTTCTTCTCATTTCTCCCTATCTCCTTGCAATAGTACAAGACCTTTCTTTTGCTTTTCTTTCAGCTGTAATTGTAAATACAATACAAAACTGAGAGGCACAGAGTGGCTGTGGACATGCCATATGCAGCATTTGAAAAGACTGTGATGAAGAAAAGTCCCAAGTGAAACTATTCAAATATTTTTCTGTAAAACTCTTGTCTTGGTTGTCACGTGTTGCAGTTGGGGAGGAGACCCAGAGAAAACAAGTAGTGCAATTAAAACATACTGGGCATAAGAGTGTGTTCTCTGTTCCTTTTACTACATTCAGAAATGTCTTGGTACAAAATGGAGTTTTACTTAAAGGTACTGGGAAGGTGACTGTTTAAGTGGTAAAATTAAGGTCACTTAGAAATTGAAAAATGTAAATGATATAACAGAGTTCTTTTGTACGGACCTAACAAAAAAATAAATGTTGGAAGTTGGTGATGAGTCCAGAAATAGATCTTAATTTAAAGAAAAAGTGTTGAACCTAGTGACAGGGAGGAAGAAAAGCAAAGTAGCTGTACATCTGCATGGACAAAGTAGTCATACATTCTTCTAAGTTAGAAGGGGGAAATTGGGTATTTCTCCTAATCTGATGTTTTCTCTTTCCCAAGATCATCTTACTAGAAACTGTCATAGGTAGAGATTTGTTCATATTGAATCTATTCCTTATACATTTTATATCTGGCATGGTAACTTTCACAAATTATCACAAGCATGAGCCATTTCTTCATTTCAATGAAAGGTTTTTACCAGTCACTGCTACTCTCCCTTAACCACTAGCAAGGAGGTTTCTGGAAAACAGCATCAAAATAATATAACCTCTTTTTTTCTTTTTTTTTTTTAGCATCAAAATAATATCACCTCTTTTTTTTTTTTTCTTTTCAAAGCAGTGGAGGCAGACCTAATTTGTATATACTGCTGTTAAATTACAGAGCAGCACCAATGAAGCATGAGTCATCACCTGCTGACACTTCGTTCAACCAATAGCTGCGGAGTACAACGTCTGCATGGTTAGATGCTGATGTCGGGCTCAGTGGAGATGTAGAGATACAGAAATAATGATGATGATCAGAAAAAGCAATAGCTTGATATGATTTGACCACCTGGATATTGCCATTTCTCCAAGGAGTGGTGTTGTGTGTGTCTACTCCAGGAGGCTGTAGCTGCAGATGATGGGGATAGTGTAAAATGTAGCCCTCCAATTCCATGAAGCTTCCACTCCCACCAACAGTGGGTTTTCTGTGGAAAAACACATGGCAGCTCCTCAAAATGCCAGAGTAGTGAGGGCACTGTGTTGGCTCTTTCTGCCAAGAGACCCTGAGACTAAGCTGGAGCAGCCTGTGGGAGCTGAGCCCTAGGGTGGGGAGGTAGGTTGAACACTGTGCTGCCTCCCAAAAGTCACACGTGGATGTGGAAGTCCATGTGCTGCTGCAGCTGAATGTTTCCTCTTGAATCAGCAGGCTGCTTATGAGCAACTGCAGATGTGTGTTGTGTTCATGCTGATCAGTCAGTGTTGGTTTTAAGTTTGAGAAGGAGAAAGTTGTGGGGAACTGTCCCTCGTGAGACTCTGACGTGAGAGCACTGGAGCCAGTGGCTGTGTTACAGAGAGGCTCGCGTTTCCCTGTGCTGATTAGCTGTCACTCAGATGCAGCCTTTAATGAGCTGTTTAGTTTCAAGTAATTTCTGAACAGCGCAAGTATCATGCAACTTCTTCTTATTCATTATCGGCAAGCGCAGAGGCTGAAATGCTTATGGGTGTACTCCAGTGCAGATGCTTTTTTCCCCTGCTTGGGCTTGTCATGTCTCTCGCCCAGCTGCTGTCTGGGTCTTTCCCACATCACCTCCTCCATCCTTTCTCCCATGCAGTTCCCTATGGCAATAGATATGCCGGCACTCCTTTCGGCTGCCTCCTCCGCAACAGTCATGGTCCTTGTGAAAGCAGCTCAAAATCCTTCCATCAGATATTTGAGTGACTGCATTATGGCCATCATGGATCACATATGCATGTCATATCACTGGGTTGTGCTGTCTACTGCTAATTTTGGTTACATGTTTTCTCGGGAACAGTTGAGGGTTTTTGTAAGGCTTCCGCAGCTCTAACTTCACCTTTGGTCCCACGTGGTAACCGAGAGGAAAGCACAATGTTTTCATCTGGCTACTTTGACTGCAATTTTCTTCTGGAAATGGTTTAAGTCTAGCTCATAACAAATCATTTGTGTCCTTTTTTCCATATCTTTGACTTTTGTTTTCTCATTAAAGCCTCTCGCATATTTAGGGAGAGGGCCTCTCCTTCTCTGTAGGAACAAAGGACTCCTTCATTGTAACACTTCCTTTTTGTGGTGATTTGCTTTCCCCTAAAGCTGTGGCAGCCATTTCTTTCTGCCCTTGCCCAGTGAAATCTTGAGAAGCTCCATGGACTGGATGCTGCTTTCTGTCTGAAATCCCTCAGCAATTTTAAGGCAGATGTTGAGTCTTTTGACCCTCACAGAAGAGGTGATGTTTGATCCTTACATGATAGCTGTTCAATATTGGATTCTTATTCCAAAATTCCAGTTAAAGAAAAGCATGGAAAGTTCGTTATCTAATACATGCAATGTAACAGCCACCAAATCAGGTTAATGTAACAGAAATTTTGTGCTTTCTGAAAAAAATCTGAAGTGACAAGTCCCTTCTCAGTGACAGCTTTAAAAAGTAAATCCTACTTAGAAATTTTTAAAGTTTATCCAAAAAAATCTGATCCCTGTTTTGGGAGGTCCCAAGGGACAGTTTTAAAGGCTTTTTCTGTCCACTGTAACAGGTTGGAGAGCTGTGTCTCACTTTGTCTCTGTGTCCAGCCCTTGCCCTGTGTCTGGCACTCTCCCAGCCTACAGGCAAAAAGTCTCCTCCATTTGAAGTTCGTGGGCAGCCAAAAACTCTGAACAAGCCTTTGATGCAAGTGTTGTCAATGCTGCTTCCTAAAATGAACTAACCCAGCTCATTCTTTGCTGTTTTGCCTCTGTGGGGTGAGCAAAGACCAGAGTTTGCTGATCCCATCTCAAAACACAACTATGTCCTGCCTACCAGTAATGAGTAGATTAAGACCAACATGATGGTAACAGTTTGGTGCAAGGTCCAGTCCCATGAGCAAGGCAGAGGTCAGGGTGGGAAAAATGATAATTTAGTGCTATTTCACCTCGTGGATGCTCAGGTCTCATTGAAAAGAGCATGCTAAAGAAGTGATGTAGAATTACTCATCCTTGCAACTGCTGCATAGCATTTACAACACAAGCTACTCTGTGATTTGTTACTGGAATAGGGATACACCCAACACTTTGAATGCAGACCATTACTTGAACCCCAGAGAGCTCTTGGGTATTCCAAAATAGCTCAAAGAAAAAGCCTATGTAATTTATAAATTAAAAACAAGGATTCTTTTGATAATTTGGATTCCTCAAATCAGCAAAATAAAAGATGTATTTTCTATTACTTCTGTGTTTTCTTCTTTTCCCACCCTCTCACAGAGTAACGTTTCTGATTAATAAGCAACAGATGATCATGCTATTTGAGATCCTATTTGGTAACATGAATATTGAAAAGTTAACCAAAAATATTAACAAGGAGGAGAAACACAGCTTTCCTCTGTATTTCAACTTCCCACAACTGTGGATTAGATTTACATTCCAAAAAGGTAAATTTAGTCTGGTGTTTCTGCTCTTCTAGAGACCCACTTACCACAACATGTGCAGGGATAGATCGGGGTTACTCTCCTGAAGTCTACCTTAGTTTAGTTTAACCATATAGGATATATTTCCTCCCTTCCTCAACACCTGTCCTAGGGTGGCGAGTGAGATACAAGTTTTCTTTGGTCCCAAAGAAGTATGAGAGACTGTACTGTAGTTGTGAAAATACATACAAAATGCGTGACTGAGGTCTCCTGCTGTATGTTGTCAGCTTTTGGGAATATGTAACTCTCTGTCAAAATGACCCGGGATAGGGACAGAGCAGCTAAAAATCAGTGAATATTCAAATTCTTATTCCTGTTAAGCATGTAATTCTTTACAAATTTCAGTGAGTTTAAGGGTCAAGGCAGAAATGTGAACCCTGGCTGATCCAGAGCTGACTGTGGCATCCTAAAGGAACTTCTGACCACCATGGAGACAGTTCCAGCACCCACATGAGAGGACTCTTACCCTGCTGGGAAGTGATTCTAAGGTCTCCCCTGTATAAAATGACCACACAGCAGCTTGTCAAAGTAGCAGTGGTGAAATGTTATTTTAACATCTGGAATGGTCAAATGCTTTATTAGCTTTGCTTCTGATGAGCTAGGGCCCTAGCCTGGAGCGTACACATAGACCTGGTCTTGTCAAAGGGATCTTATTTTACAATTCTTGTTTACTTTTTTCACAGCTATGTAGAACACCCTGGTCACACACAGTGTATTTTTCTGTTTTGGTGCCTTTCTTTGTATTTGCCTTTAAGGAGCAGGTTAAGAAAAGACCATTAAATATCTCTGTATGGGATCTAACCTCATGAAATTTAAAAGTATTCTTCAGCTCAGAAACTTGGTCATAAAATCAGTGTGTGCATGTTTCCTGCATGCAGTTTTGTTCTGTGTTACTTTCTATATTGTGTACATTATCAAAAACATATTTTAGGATAATAAATACTCCTGTAAGCTCAGCCAAGAGTCCAAATACCACTTTCTCTAGCTGTTAACCATCACCAGTGGTAAAAACACAACAGGCCATGTTTTCCCCTGCCACAGCTATTCATTCAGGGTTAGACTTAACGCAAAGTTAGGGCTAACATTACTGCCCGTGTATTTTGAAATCAGTTGTCAGTGCTGCTTCTGAGAAAGAAGGAACCATTCTTTGCTGTTGTGTCTCTGCCAGGCAGGCAAGGAGTAGAAATAACAATAGCAACAACAAAAATTTGATGCCTAAGCAAATATAACTTGAAGTGATAAAATTTTTTCTAAATTACTTTTTCTTTTTTTTTTAATTCAGTGATAATTATTCTCTTTATTCCAAATACTTACTGTATTTAAAAATATATGAATAGTTTCTTTAACAACATGAAGGTTTTGGTGTTTTGGCTTCCCCCAAATAATATCCCATACTCTTCCCTTTATGAAATATACAGTTTTCCAACAGGAAAAATAATAAAATTCCCTAATAACTCTGTTAAATTGTTTGCAGGTGTCAGTCATAAGTATGAATAAGACATGAATAAATGAAAATAATGGTTGTATAATATTAAAGAATCATAAAACAGAAATACAGCATGAATGAACTGAAACATCAAGGGGTCTTGAATGCTGTTACTCATTTTTTGTTGCATATGGTAAGCTCTGGACTGTGCACGAATCTCGGGTGTTCTAATGGTACAGCAACCTGCTACAATTTCATTTTAATAGGGAATAGATAAAGATTTTTTTTGGGAAAAAAATATTCTGTTCCAAACCAGTGTCAAGAACTGTGTTTTTGATACATTACAAAAGATATGCAATAACGCACTCTGTCATCTAATGTAGAGAAGTATTTTGATTCCCTAATATAAATCATAGTAAACTTTCTTTAGCATTGATGTATATCTGTACTCTCACCACAGAAGCTTGCTAGAATTCTTGACATTTAGTTTCAAGCACAATATTTACTGTGCACCATGTTTATTTCTATTTTTTTTTCTTGATGCTGCAATAGCTTTCTTAACAGCCAAAGAAAGTGTTTCTATTGAAATGTGGCTCTCTCACTTTCCTATGCTGTCTCATAAACAAATGCAGTTGCATGGGTTATTTTCCTTGACTTCGTGT
>NW_010248023.1:35197-41121 GCF_000690775.1 Eurypyga helias
GCTGAACAAGTATGTTCCCGCTACAAAGAGGTAAAATAGGAAAAAAAAAAAAAATTGCTTTCTGTTTCACTTCGTTAGCCAATTTAATTTTTCGTTTTCCACACTCAGGTTTTAAAGAACAAATATTCAAAATACGAGAAGGTCACATGCCTTAGTAACATATAACAGATATTGTGTATTTTAAGCAAATTCATCAAATATATTGTCCAGATCTGCAATGCTGTACACAGCTGTTTGCAGTGGGACACCCATCACTAAAATATTTTAGCACTTGGACAAAACTTATCATATTGCTACACTTTCTATAAGCATGGTGAGTGATCTGCATTTATCCGGGCTCAGGCTTCTGGTGACAGAGGAGGGTACAAACAGCTGACTTCGTGGCCCTGAAACTGTTCTAACCTTAGAGCAAATGAAACCTTCTGCTGAGCAATTTTAGACTTTAGGAGAGGTTTTGGCTGTTCAGCAGCATTAGCTGCAGCAGAGGGATGCTGCAGAGGATCCTGCCACTCCTCTCTCCCCCTGCAGGCATGCCGTCCTTTCCTTGAGGGTGAGGAAGGGGTGCAAGAATACAGATGCTTCAGCAGAACGGGTCCCTACAGGAATGCTTTGCTAGACCACAAAACCAAGACCGTCGCCTTTGTGTGCTGCTCTTACAACACACTGACAGCACCACTCCACTAAGGATCTAGAGGCTGCCTTGGTGCAGCAATGCTGTACTTGTTGCCTCAGTCCTTGCTCTTACAATTATGGCAAACTGGCCTCACCAACGGTCCTAGAAATAAGTTGCAGGGGTTCTCCCAACATTGCTGTGTGCAGGTACTTCCATGGAAGAGTCAGGGCTTTGTTTGATGAAATGCAGGGTGCTAAGGAAGTGTAGATCACATTCCTATCTACCCTGTCAGCAACCCATTCTATGCGTGTCCTAGAAACTGCTAATAGAATGGCTCCTCATAGGGTGTCTGAAGTCCTTGAGCAATTATTTTTGCTCCTTTTTTTGGCTCAGAACAAGGACAGCTTTCTGTAAAGTAAGTGCTGGCTCAAGCATTCTCTGCTTTTTCCCTGGGTGTGTTTGCATGTGTGTGCGGTGGATATATAATGATGTGAAATCTCTGCACCTAGAGCCTGGTGATTTTTCTCTCGCAGTCTGTGTCAAATCATCAGGCATGGCTGCGTGGAGCCATGAGAAAATCAGTGTACCGGTTGTGGATTGAGCCGAGCACCCATCAGCAAGCAACAGTTGTGTTGTTCTGCTGTGGCGTTAACTCGTCTTGCCTCTGAGACAGAGCTATGAGCTGGGCTTTGGGGGGCAGCACCCACGTCATGGGGTGGTATTCAACCCAGCGGTTCACCCACAGGGCTGGCGACAAGCCTTTACCTTGGGGTCACCTGGGCTGCTCTGGGGTGTGGGCTGCGCTTTGATGGCAGAGGCTTCTGCAAGGTCTCATGACCATTTTGCAAACGAAGCTGGATGCCCAGGTGGGGTTTGATTTGCATGTCTGGCTTTTGTTTGCGACAATATGCAAATACAAGTGTCCTGCACCTCCAGATAATGACAAGGAGTGGAGTTAATTTTTAAGGAGAAGCTGTATAAGCATGGCACAGTTAAAGTTCTTGATGTAAAGAAAGTCACCAATTCACAAAGGAATTTGATTACCTCTATCCATTATACACACACAGTGAGTGATCGTGCTACTAACCATCTGTCATCTATTTCATTTGCATCATCAACACCTGCCCTGTTTATCTGCTACATTCTTTTCTTTGCTGAATTCTTACACCGCTTTAATAAAATACAGAAATGTTATTGTTAAAAACCAATTAATTTGCAATCCTCCATAGAGATAGTATTACTTATAATTCAATTTAGCTTCTAATGACCTGCTTTCTTGCAAAATGACTTAATTCTAGTGTCAAAGATTAGTTATTAGACATTACCCTGCTGCACCAGTCATGTACTGCTGAGACAGGCAAAGCAGCTCTAGGTGTCCCTGGTCATTAATCAGAACTCAGAGACATTTTCCCTTTAACTCATTACAGAATCTGATTTCATCTGCCATTTTAACTCTTTGCTCTACAGAGTATTCTGGGTCTGCCTTTCCTTGTTTTTTTCATATTTTGAGTCTTGAAGGAGGAGAATAGAGCTGGAAGTCTGACTGCTTTGGAAAAAACCTCATTGCTCGTGCTTTCTGCAGACCCTCCACTGAGGAGTTAGTTTTGCATCTCAGCCATTATATGAACGTGGTCTGAAAAACAGTGCTTGCTTTTCCCTTCATCGGTTTTGGAGAAATTAACACAATCGGATTTTCCACACAGTTATAGCATTGGGTGTACTTCCCTCTTCCTTACAAGAAACGGTATTGTAAGCATACCCCACAGAGACCAACCTGCTTCCACAGGAGTGCCTTGTCAAGGCAGCTACCGCTAGCCACCTCCCTCCTGCGCTTCAAAAAATATGTCGTGAAGAAGGCGGCCAAACCCAGCCAATTCTCATGGCATCAGCTGGGCTCATGGGCATTCAGAAGAATTGGTTGGGTTTGCAGTTCACACACTGATGTTTCATATACAAAATATTATGTACCACCTAGGGCTGGGTCAAATTCTTTCTTGCTATATCCCAGGCAAAGGTTGACTTTTCTTGTTCATTACTAGTATGGCTTCTTCCTCTTTGTCAAATGGTGTAGCACTTTACTGAGAGTAACCCTATTTGTGGGGCATTTGCAGACTATATGATATGACAGCAAAGAAGGATCTGATCTTTGTAAAACAATCTAAAGCGCAATTATGTGTCTTTTTGTTTGTTTGTTTCTGTGATGCATGAGAGAAATACCTGCCAACAAATTAAATCTCAAATCTTTAGAGCAACAAATGGCATGAAAATTGTATATTGAAATGGATGGATCATATATGGATCATATATAGCAATTAAACCTTTTTAGACAAATCGTGTCACCTTAAGCTTTTGAACAGTTACATGCAGGAGTATTTTTAAAATGCATAACAAATTTAAAACTTTAGGCTCATCAAAACCCATTCATGGAGATGGCACAACTGGCAGGATTTAATTTAGAAAAGGTTATTTCTTCTATGCACAGCCAAGTCTATATGCTGCAGAACTACTTCCAGTAAAATGTTATTTTTAGCATGTTTAAGTGGTGCAGCTTAGAGTGGGTGAAAATTTTTATTTTCCAAAAATACAGTCACTTCTGTCTCTCGACAATTGAGAAAGCTACCTAGTCTTATAAAAGGCAAATAGTGTCTCATCTGAGTTCTTGACAACTGCATGCCACGCTGGAAGAATAAGAGACACTCATTATTTTCCTAAAGCGCAGGAATTGGCTGTACAGTGTAGGCTGATGAAACTTCAACAGCTGTCTTCTAAGGAGCAGGTTTTTTTCACAATAGACTATCAAGGGACATGTGAATAGTACAGCAGACTAACTCTTAAACAACAGGCATTCTTACAAATGATCAAACTCCACTATGAGCGCCTAAGAATAACCTCCTTTGGAGGGTAGGGGTGGGACATTGCTTTTCACGTACTGCAAATGCTAAAGCTGTACATAAAACATTTTGCTGTGTGAATGCTCTGTTTATACAGCTTATAATATTTGCAGGCACATTCCACCTGAACCACTAATATCTTAAATACCATGAGGATCAGCCCTTTGGACAGTATGGTAAATCTCTTCGCATGAGCGTCTTCTAACAGCGTTGCTTTCCAAATGATATAGACTTAGTGCTTCAATCAAACTAATAAATAATTCACACTTCTAAATGATTTCTACACAGGGTGATGGAGCGTTGTGGTAGGGTAGGAAACATCCAGCTAGAGCCTATAATGTCTTCAGACATAATCCTAAAATAATCCTGTTTTCAAATGCTAAAAGTTCGTGCCTCCTGCTCAGGCAGCACATCATCAGCATCCAGATCAGGAGTTATGCCAAACTAGCTGTAATCTAATATGGAAATGAGATGTTGGCCTTGATATTGTGTCATTCTTCTGAATGGGATCACCTGCACCCATATCTCCTAGGAGGAAATTTCAAACAGAGTTAGCTCCTTAAACCTTCTAATTAAAATGAGAAATCCCCAGGCTTCCATGACTCAGCCTCGGAAAAAGATTATTAGGAATTTAATAGGGAAAATATCACATCTCAGACCATCTGTGACCCAGTGCTCTGTGAGAATTTAAAGAAAACTGGAGGGAGGAGGTGCACGCTCCAAAGCACACTCTAGGAGTACTTTGTTGGAGCTGCAATAAATCAACATAGTTAGAGTACAGCCTTTTTCAGATTTAATTACTGTTACATAATTATTAGCAAAGCAGTCTCCTCTGAAACTGTAAAACTCATTACATCAAAAATCCCTAAGCTCCTGATGGAATTTATGAACTAGTTACTTTCTTCCTAGCTCTGGGAAAATGCAATAGGATGCATTTGGTTTTGTCTCCAGCAATTTTTTGTGTGCTGAGCTATTTTATTCTTCTTAGTTTCATGGAACGTTCCCTACTTGCCACATTTTCTGTAATAAAATGTTCAGTTTCATGTGTTTTCTCTTCTGCTGCTGGCATGGAATCTAGATGCAAACACTCGGGGACAAATACCCTTCCCCCCTTGCCGAAAGAGATTCGCATCTCATTTCCTCTCTCATTCTAGTAGCCACTGATGGAGCTAAAGTACGGATTCCCTCATGGAGACGCCAAATAACAAAATTTTCATTGCCTTTTCCCAGAGGTTCTGGTGTGAATACACAGCTTTAAAACCTGTCAATGATCTCAACATATTGCCACAAGGGAAGGCCATTTGGAGTCTATAGCAAGCAAGCCCGAGGCCAGCCCTTCCCTGACCACTGTTGCCCAGTTTGAGACCTTTAACAGCTGCCTCCTGGCTCTCCTGTAGAATAGTGGAGAGATTGCGGCGTGCCCTAACGAACAAGCTGACCCTTAAATCCATGACATCGCTGCATAGGTAGAAATAATGAGACATCCCCTTGGAGAGCTGAGAGAACAAGTGCAGAATGGTAATGGTAAAGGCTTCTTTAGGGTCCTGTTATTTGACAACTGGTGGGGCTAGGCTGCGCAAGCAGCAAGCTCTGGGCCCAACCAGGTGAAAACAACTACAGCCATCTTCCCTTTACCACTTCTTCCCTTAGCCAGGAAATTGCATTTCTTAGCAGGCTTTGTGCTGGTACAGCCCATCAGCCCTGGGAGCTATTACTAGGGTGGAGCCTGACTTTGGTTGCTTGTGAGCTCAGGAGTCACAAATCTAGAGAGTATTGAGAGCATTTGAGAGTATTCAGGCGTAGGGTAGCTCACAGATAATCAATGCTTTTGCACTACAGCACAAAGCTGAAACTGTATTTACCTGTTGAAATTGCTGCGATATCATTGTCAGATAGGAGAAGACTAACTTGCTTTTTCTTGAGCTGCTCTGATAAGTTTGTGGTATCAGAGAGCAGCTGCTGTCCCTGCATTTATGCCCTCCAAAAAATGACTTTGTTGTTGTATAAGTTGACCTGCTCTTTCATACAAAATTGCAACTCTTACGGCAATTTTATAGATGCTCAAAATTTCTTGGCTCAACACAACTGTGTTTACCTGTAGACATAATAGTGAGGTAACACTTGTCCCAGTGTTTTAACTAGTGACTTAGAAAAACTTCAGATACAGAGATCCACTGGAATATAAAAATATTCACTTTTGCTCTGCATTTAATATAATTTAATTATCTTCACAGATATTTCTCTTGGTAGATATTACAGGTTGCAAAATAACAAGAAAACCATGCAAGACAATAAAATATAATTTAATTTTGCATAACATTTTAATGTGATCAGAATTCTAAAATGTTTAATAGAGTTAACAGATATATTTATAATAGCCCAAAAGAGAGATTAAGGAAGCAAGAATGAATAGGAGCACT
>NW_010248023.1:41133-92726 GCF_000690775.1 Eurypyga helias
GATATGGCTCAAGGATCAGAATGTGCATTTCATACAGCACCAGCTGAAGTGAAGTTTCCTGCACTGTATTTCTGGTAGACATAGATGAACAGATGGTTTAGAGAGGAAAAGAGAAGGATAGAGACTATTTGGAACTTGATTTTTTTTTTTTTTAATGAAGAAGGAGTCAATAGACTTTAATGAAGTAGGATTATATGACTGATATAAAAAACCCAAGTGTTTTATTCGTAGGAAAAAACAGTTGCCTGAAGTGTTCTGGAGAGGTGGGTCTTGAGGAGATCATAAGAAGAAGAAATTATAATAGTTAATATAGAGGAATGAATAGCATAATGCTTGTTGGTGGTCTGTTGAAGAAAGCATTGTATATGAAACAGAAGATAAAGACAGGACATGAAGATAATCCTAGTACCATGCATGGAATTTATTTGAATTTTAGAGAGCTCTGTCCAGATCTAGGTCAGGGAGAGAAGAAATAAAAGCGTCCTTGAGGGCTCTTTCCTTATCTGAACAAATCATGTTCTAAAGCATCTCACTGGAAAATTGTACTGAGCCCGTTTTCTTGGGCATGTCCTTACTTTGTGAAAGATGGGCTCAGGATGTTTATTGGCATGGAGGCAGAGAGCATGATTTGGGCAGTTATGTGGGCCACTGGGTAAAGCATCAGATTTAGGTCTCAGACACTTGAGCAAGTTACCATAGCTTAATGAGTTCCTGTGTAGCAGCTGAGCTGTTGCAAATGTAGGGTAGCACAGACTAATTTAAACTATTTTCACTGGGGCTCAGCTGATGCATGGCAGCCATTAAGCCAAGGTAGTTCAGCCATATGAGTGCGCAGCATGCGCAAGGAACAGGAGGAGCTGGAAGCATCTGGGAAGGAACAGCCTCATGTATCACTACAGGTTGGGGGCTGTTCTCTTGGAGGGCAGCTCTAGGGAAAAGGACCTTGGAGTCCTAGTGGACAACAGGATGGCCATGAGCCAAGTGTGCCCTCATGGCCAAGAAGGCCAATGGCATCCTGGGATGCATTAAGAAGAGCGTGGCCAGCAGGTTGAGGGAAGTTATCCTCCCCTCTACTCTGCGCTGGTGAGGCCTCACCTGGAGTGCTGTGTCCAGTTCTGGGCTCCTCAGCTCAAGGACAAGGAACTACTGGAGAGAGTCCAGCGCAACGATAGGCTTGGAGATCAGTGGCTGGAATTCTGTCCAACAGAAAAGGATCTGAATATGAGCCAGAAGTGTGCCGAAGTGTCCAAGAAGTTCAATGGCAGCTTGGCTTGTATCAGAAATAATGGGGCCAGCAGGACTAGGGAAGTGATTGTCCCCCTGTACTGGTCACTGGTGAGGCTGTACCTTGAGTACTGTGTTGAGTTTTGGGCCCCTCACTGCAAGAAAGACGCTGAGATGCTGGAGTGTGTCCAGAGAAAGACAACAAAGCCGGTGAAGGGTCTGGAGAAGAGGAGGCTCAGGGGAGACCTTATCTCTCTTTACAACCACCTGAAAGGAGGGTGCAGAGACATGGGGGTTGGTCTCTTCTCCCAAGTAACAAGCAATAGGACAAGAGGAATTGGCCTCAAGTTGTACCAGGGGAGGTTTAGACTGTATGTCAGGAAAAATTTCTTCATGGAAGGGGTTGTTAAACACTGGGACTGGCTGCCCAGGGAGGGGCTTGAATCACGATCCCTGGAGGTGTTTAAAAGGCATGTGCATGTGGTGCTTAGGGACATGGTTTAGCGGTGGACTTGGCAGTGTTAGGTTAACAGTTGGATTTGATGATCTTAAAGGTTTCTTCCAACCTAAAAGATTCTATGATTCAAAGATTCTGGGTTCAGGAGGTAGGTCACTAGACTTTCTGCTCGCTTTCTGACCTCTTTGGGCAACCATCTCATCTTGGTTTTCTCATGCATATAGCAGTAGTAATGATGCCAACTCACAGCTGTGAAGTGTAGAGTGTGTTGGACTGAGTTTAATGAAAAGTTTTAATATTTTTCCTCATTAATATCTGAGTAAATCCAATGTATTTAGAGGTGGTTTGCTGGTATAAATGAGGGCAGAGTCTTGTCATAGGGACCTAGCCTTCTGTTGGTGAGCACACGTAACCTCCGCTAAGATTTACCACAGTTCCTGGGAGGAGCTGGTGGAAGAGCAATGAAATGTGCTTTTTGCTTACCATTTACTCTCTTTGGGTGTTTTGAAAAGTATCAGGTGCCCCTATCCTCCCAGACACAGTGCACAAGTGTCTTTTTTTTTTTAAATGTTATATGCTTTTTAATCATTTAATATTGAGAGATTTGTTTTCTCCCTTGTTTAAAATGAAGATGTTCCTCTGTAGAAGGATTTTTATTCTGTCTTTGTGTGGTGATCATAACATGTAGCACTCCAGACAGCTATTCTGTTCAGAGCTGAAAAACACCAAGCACTTCCTTTAATACTACCAATAAACATTTGTGTTATTTTTTCCATAAAGTTGTACTCTAAGCATCGCGCCAGTTCAAGTGACAGATTCTTTTGGAGATGAAAGAAAAGTACCAGTATTTACTGGTTACCATAAGTATTTCCAAACAATTTAAGAAGCACAAAGTCCTAAAATATTTATGTATGCACATCAGTTACAGTACTCTGCTACTATTTATTGGGCAGAACGACAAAATACATGTATCAGAGTTACGATTGCTGTGAAAATGACTTGAGGGAATCACTCCCTAATGAAAATTAAAAATAAAACCATAGTCTCATGTACAGTGCTTAAATAGTTGTGGAATTACTTACTCTGCAATCGTGGAGGAGGTTCATATTTCAAAATATTTGACACAGAAAATTAACACCTTGCTGTGAAAATGGTCATTGTATTCTTACAATAACAAGTTCAGAAGTTGCAAAGGACACTACTTCTCACGTTCTCACAGTCAATTTCCCGCCTTGCCCCTCCTGTTACAAAGGATTGTCAGACAATTACTCACAAACTGCTACAAACATCATCTGATATCACTCCTGCAAGCATTTGCAGTGGAGGATAATGGGGAACAGCAGAGCAAGAATCGAAGATGTTGTTTCGGGGGGACCTGCATCGTAAGCCCCTGCCTTGTTATTCATCAGACTAAGGATTTTAAACGGAGCTGTGCTAACCCCCTCAGCTACTGCTTCTGGGCTGGCAGTAGCAGCTGTCTCTTACCGTTATGCCCTGAGGAAGCAATGGCATTTGCCAGCAACTCCCTTTGTGTCTAACTCATTTCCTACAGTCTCTTCTTTCATTTGCATAGTCAACTGGTCCTTACGCCTCAAGAAAATCAGGAGAGCATCTGAGGAATAACTTGTTAGAAATGGAGTTTTTAAACATCACACCAGGAGGTGCATGCACAGACCTCATTATATTCCCAACAGGTCTGCCAGCTCACGAGAACAGAACACACCAGAGAGACTTGCTGTGCTAACAGTTGACTACTAAACTAAAGAAGGCAGCTCCCCCGCTCCTTCCCATCTCAGGAAATCATTGTGTAAATGCAGTGAAATATTTTGTGATCCTGCTTTCCATCACCATGCCCTTTCTGACAGACAGGACTTATTGATGTCAGGAGTGTTGGAAAGAGCAGGACTTAAGTTATAATAGGCTGCCTGCTTCTATTGTTCTTCCCTCCATCTGTCTCCCTTCTTTCACAGTAATTTAGCCTGGGGTTGTCCTAAAAGTGTCAGTTAGAAATTAGTCAAAATAACCTGAAATCCTAGAAGAGGTTAGATCAGAGACTTGTTTCACTGAACCTCTTCAGAATCAGGGATTCAGCATTGTTAGTGCTTTGATCTCTGATGGTTTTTCCCATCTGTGGTTAGCCGGGCTGCAATGGCATGCTGATGCCTTTGCTGCCCACGAGAGATGTGGCAAATATGTTTTCCAGGTGAGGGGCCCTGACATCAACCACCAAACAACCAACAGCTGATGATGACTCAGTGATGTCTCTCATCAATAACAGTTGGCAGGGACCCCCCTCTTCTCACTCTTTCTCACTAGCCCAGTGGGTATTTGGTAAGCCTGACCTCCTAGTTCTGGGCGATGTTCTTGCCTTTGTTTAGTGCTTTCAGGCTGTTACTTGCTGTACTGTGGTCTCAGGATGCGGAAGGCTCTTTTTTGCCCCAGCCCCATGCCCTCTTACTCTGAGTTTGGATATGACTGTGCTTGATGTGATTTCCCAGCTATGAGTGGAACTCAGGCACAGCTGAACCAAAGCAGCTGCTGACTTCACAAGTGGCAAGGCTTCAATTGCAAGTGCTGTTAATGAAAAAAAGATAATTCTGTGCCTATGATTTTGGCCTTATTTGCTGCTGACCTGGTGCCGACCACCATGCCACAGCTGATGCCAGTTGCCTGTTGGAAGCAACAGAGAAAGCACGCTGGGAATCTCCAACAATTTTATTAGCAAAGCTGGTCAGAAGACTTCCAACAAAGCGAAAGTGCTTTGAAATATCTTGCTTTGGTTATGAGAGAGACTTCATTGGGTGGGTTTTTTGGAGGAGGATGGAATGAGTATTGCTGTGACCTGTGTGGGCTGGTGGCCTAGTGACTGAGTTGTGGCATGGGATAAACTGAGCCCTCCAAACAAGAGCAGGTGTTCATGGCCTGCTCTTATTTGGAAGGCTCAGTTTATCGCTCTTGCTCTCAGTCAGGCTGTCAATCAATCTGACTTGAATCTCAGGGCATAAATCCACTGTAATCACTCTTCACTGGGCTTTGCTTGGCAGTGATGAGCCTGGTGTTGCTGGAGAATGGTGTGGTCTTGTACTAGGGGAAGGTAAGAGACATACAACTTTAAACAAGCACTGTTGCTCATTCTGACATGACAAAGTTCTGTAACAAGCCTATTGAAAATGAAATACGTGTGCAACATCCTGCCTTTATCTAGTTCATGTGTTCAGACTAATCACAGTGTATGCGTGACCCTGGGTGCATTATGTAAAAACTCAGCAGTACTTCACTAACAGCCACCCTCTCTGTCACTGTCAAAAGTTAGGCTTTTTGGTTGCTTTTAAGCTTTGTATTTAATGCTGATGTTGTGTCATCTTGTTGTTATGTTTTGGTCCTGTTGGCTCCAAAAGAGGTATTGGATGCTCAGTGCTTTATTAAAAAAAAAAAAAAAAAGAAAAAAAAAAGAAAAAAGAAAAAAAAGTAAAGTGCCTTCATGGTCAAGAGGCTGAACTGGTAATAGCAGTCTGACTATGGGTGCCTTTTTCATAAACACTTGTTATATCTGTGGTTCTGTGAATGCATGTAGATATTCTTCAGTCTTACATAGGCTATGGTAATCCCAAATGGTGTTAGTGGTTTTGGACCTGTTTAGAATGTTGTGCCTATATAGGAACCATCTAGAACAGCTTTTCTGGCAGTAAGCACAAGCTGACTTCACATGCCTACAGAGTATTCTGCAAATGAGCCTCTGTAGTGACCAGGGAACCTAAAATTGAAGCCATATGGAAACTTACTGTGCATATTAAATTGCATGCAGCAGTGTTAACAGCATTTTGATTTGTGGCTGCAAGTAATAAATGAATTATATTAATTTTGTAGCTGCAAGCTAATTTCTCCAGAATTACTTTTTAATAACCAGCATCATGTTCACTGCTAAGATTTAAATACATTTAGGAATAAATCTGAAGATTATTTCTTAAAAAAAAAAAATAATAATGCTAGATTATCATTTGAGACTGAGTTTATTTAAAAGTTCTCTAGATATTTCAAAGTAAAATGTCACATAACAGTTGAGTGACCTGGAGACCAGATTACCTATACATGATTCAGGAGCTGGGGTAAATCACAGGTGACATGGGTAAACTCAGCAGACTCTGTATTGTTAACTGCTACCTTCACACATACTGGCCCGCAGGAGAGAAGGAGGCAAGTATAACACTGGTTTTGGATATCTGAGCACAGGAGTTATCCATCCTTGTGTGCAGTCCTTCCTTGCTGGTAACTTACCTTTCTTTTTGGAGGAGTTGCTTCCCAGACGTCTCTTTGGTGAGTGTAAGAAGGCAAAGGATGATGGTGAGAGTATGCTTGTGGCTTGGGATTGCAAAAAATGTGTGTGGTCCTGTATAAAATATCTTCTCTTATGCCTTGCTTGATTAGTTTCATATTTAATGTATTAATACTGTTGTTGTTAGTGTCATTTTTGTCTGGAACAGGGCTGAATTTGAAGGAAGGGCACATCCCTACACACAGGTAGGAAAAAGAGTACAAGGCATATGACCACAGTAGGAGTGAGATACTGCGCTAAGGCAGCTTGTACCATTAGTCTCTCGTGGAGGCCACTAGGCACAGCGTAAATGAACCACTGAAGAGCTTTTCCATAAGGCTGTGCCTGTGGTAGAGGCCATTACTCATGGCGGAGTCACCATCTTCCAGAACGCGCTGACATCTGTGCGAGTACCTGAGGGTACGGGGAACCCGTGATTGAGTAAGATGTGGCTGTATCGTACAGCACCATAACTCCTCTCGGGCATCTTTCGCAGGCTCAGCTGTTGTGAAGTGCCTGTTAATCCAGCATGAAGGCTGAAGTAACTGTTACGGGGTAGATGACCCGCTGTGCGAAGCAACTGCGTCGTTCCAAACGGGGATACGCAGAGTTGTAGCCAGGACACGCTTGCTGTCCAGGCAGAGCACACCACCCCCCCAGCTCACCTACCTGTTCCTGAGGAGGTAACTCTGAATTTGTTGTCACCACAAAATTGCTTCTTTCCCAGCAGAAGCCAAGTATTTCCTTACCAGTCTTTCCGCTGGGTGCCATGGTGCATCCTGCCCTGAATTACTCTATCTGCTAGGACATCCCTGGTTGTACTTCTGGTGACATTTATTTGCATCCTGCATCACGTGTTGGGACTGTGTTTCTGAGCTTGCAGTATTTGTCATTCTGATTTCTGGGTTTAGTTATCTTAAGCCTCTTCTAAAAAGAGAGCATGACATGAGGGTCAGGGACAGTATTATCCTTTAGCAAAGTTTTTACTCATTTTTTTCCCTTATACAATAAAATAGTATTTACAGTGAGTAAGAATAAACGAAATTTAGGAGTGGAGGAAACACGATGCTCATGACTAGTTTGAATCCACGGGCTTGAAAGTCTGTGTAGCTAAACACCTGGGAAATTGGACATATATACTGGCCATTTGCTTACTGTCTACCGCACTCCTAAATTTTGTGCCCTTTTGGCATCAAAATTAATATCAATAGATGCATCCAGTCAATGATTTCCCCACTTTCTGATGGGGCTCTGCAAAATCTGCTTCTCAGTGGGTATAGGCATGCCTCTGTGTGCACTGGTGGGTGTGAAGTCAACCAAAACCAAAGTTATTTAATCTGTTGGAGGGAATATATTTACTTTTACTAATGCCCATTATCTAGACAAAGATGCCAAGCACAAGAACAGCTCTCTTCATAAATCCAGAGGGAAAGGGATTTGAGTTGTGACTGATGAGACTTGAATCTCCCTCAGAATTTGGGAATGGAATCTCAATTGTTTAATTATCAAAATTAGTAAGAGTCCCACTTCTGCTGTTCTTGATACCTGGACAATATTTTTCTTTCTCACATGCACTTTTCCTGGCGTGGGACAAATATCTATTAGTATTTAGGTGGACTTCCCCCTGGATTTTGAGGAAGACCCCATGTTAGTTTCTTTGTTGGCAAGCTGTCTGCCCAACAGAAAAGTCACTTCAGTTGCATCTAAGCATTATGCATCTGCTCATATGGCTGTAAATAAATAACGTAGTGGATAAGGCTGCGTTTAGCTTCCCGTGTGATTTAGAATCCAATCTGGTATCTGCTGAACTCCCATGGAACAGGAGCAGACCCAAGCCCTCACTTTCCTGCTTTCTAGAGAATAAAATTTATGTTGCAATCTCTGATTTAGTCTAGATTCTCTCTCTGTACAGGAACCTCCGATTCAGTTGATTATTATGATTTTCATCTGCAAACAGAATGTCCAGTCACTTCAGAATTTATAACGTTTCAGATGTGGGTACACATACAGACCAGAAAATGTCAGCAGTTTAAAAAAATATTATCTCACATATGAATCAACTCAAAAAAATTAAAAAATAATTTAAAAAAAGAGGGTGAGGGAAGAGAACCTGCTTAGTAATGCTCTACAGAAATGCAAAACCTCCCAGAATATTAGAAAGTACAGTGTTCACTAGGTTGGGGTGGGAACGGGGATACGCTGAATGTCCTAGAAAAACGATAAATCATAAAGGTTGCTTTTCTGTTGATGTTTTTTGGTTTTGTTTTTTTTTTTTTTAAACTTCCAGAAGTTGTCTGGAATTTCAGCTACAGCTACATCTGTCTTGCTTCTGTATGGTATATTCTACTTACATGGTGTCCTAGAATTAGTGCAAGTAGCACAGTTACAGGGTTAAATGTGGATGCCTAAGGAGGTAGTGACAAAGGAAAACAGCCACGACAAAGCAGTGTGTTGAGGGGAGAAGGGAGAGGAAACCTCTTTACAACTCTGTAACCACTCTTGTGGGTGATGCCAATTCAAAGCTGGTTTCAAGTCACAGGGACTCCACACTGCAGACATTAAAAAAAATAGAAACTACTTCTTTTTTCCCCAGAGGTCTTTTGTGGGTGAATTTGGCATTCCTTTCCCTTTTCCTAGCTCGTTCTTGCACGTCCTCTGGGGTAAGCGGGAAGGCTCGGCAGGAAAATAGGCCATCGTCTTGGCACAACGTGCAAGAATTTTGTGAGACGACTCACTCAGGTCTGATTGTGCGGCGGAGAGGGTTTGGGAGTGCGATTCTGCCTGGCAGCCCTGTGTACGGTAGTTAGATTTGTATCAGTGAGACACGACAGGTCTGCCCTTGAGATTCTGCGGTGGCACGGTGCCAGCTGTTCGCCACGCTGATCTGTATCTCTCCAGAGCAAAATCACAACCTGCTGCCATGGTTCAGCTCTGGGTCAGACCCACAGTCAGATTATTGAGGGGTGGGTTTTTTGGTTTGTTTTTTTTCCTTTGTTTGTTTTTGCTTTTAATTTGGAAATTGCTGAAAATTTGTAAGGGGACGTGCTTTCATGATAATTCAGCCCAGAGCAGTACCATGTCTGCTACTTGTACACCAAAAGCTGTGGAATTTTGGTACCAGGGTTAAACCTGCTTTGATCTTGGTTATGGACCATAAAATATAACCATAGGCTTGAGTTAAGATAGATTCATAATCTGAAAAACAAGAACGGTGCAACTACTTTTTCATTTAGGCAAGTATTTTTTTGCTTTTGCAAGTAAATATTCTGCCATGTGTTTCACTGGGATTTCATTCATCTTTATTGATGGCATTTCACTTAATTTGCTGCCATTTGAGAGCCCTACAGGCAAAGGGGAGAAGAGAAGAGTAAAGTAGGGGTAAAAATTGGAAAGGGAATTGCTAGTAGAGAAAAAAACCTGCTGTCACGTTTGTGCCTGTGTAATCTCCATACATTTTAAAAATCTTTGTGCAGAGAGCTATGAAGTGAAAGAGTGCAGACAGTCCCAAAGGGAGCACAGCCAGGATGTGTCCTAAAATGAGTGTATTCCTACCGTTATGCAGAGGAGCTTTGAGATCTCCTCTGAGCTCTGTCAGGGCAGTGGTTACTCCTCCCTCTATGTTTGTGGTCGCACTGGGATTTGTAGGACTGCAGGGCTGGGGCCACTGGTTTTAATTTTTACTCCTGATGAGGTATTTTTTGAGACGGTGTTCAGAGGTACAGTCTAGCATTACCCAGTCCATCCTACTCTGTGATTACTGCTGAGCCCAGTGTTGTAGAGGAAAGGGTGCAAAACCTGCGGTACGCTGTCATACCTCCCACCCCTTTTTTCCAATTCAGGCTCATCCTGAATTGGAAAAATCCTGTCTTCAACAGGGCTGGCTGAAATCCTGGAACATGATGTTTAGTTTCTTTTTCCAGAATTTTTGTTAGTAAAACAAATATTTTTTTTCTCACCCCATTCTAACATCTTTGTACATCTTTTTTTTTTATGCCCTCATGTAGGAAACTTAGGTTAGATGGATGTATAATCTGAAGCAGTACAGCCATTCTTAAATAATTAGTGTATTTCTGATACCATAAAAACATACAGTGTTTTTTAAAAATCTCACTGAAATGTTACTCTGGGAAATAATAAATGGCAAAGTGTTCCACTGTGTGACAAAACCACATATGAAATAGCTTTTCTTCTGCCAGCTTTGGGGTTCCCACCTCTAAAATTGACAGAAGGCTTCATTACTCTTGTGATAGAGGACAGGGCAGAATAGAAACTTCTCACCTAATTTTTCTGGAGCAGTTGCTATTTTACATATTTCTGTGCTGAAGGAAGTGAAGGCAGGTAAGAGGAGAACAAGGCAGGCAGAAATGAGCAGCTTCGTTTTGCTGTATGAATGGGGATTGAAAGGAAGCAAACCTTATAAAGCAGAGATTGGGTAAAGAAACCCACTGGGTTTTATTACTGTGAGTTTAAAGCACCAGAACTTTCTCGATGCTCAGATTTGTTCTCTAAAATTAAGAAACTTCAAAGACTTTTATAAATCACATCAGACCTCAGAGCACCTTATGTTCTGTGACTGGCCGGCGAAGGAGCACAGAAATGTTTGCCTTGTGCATGAAAGAGAAGGTAAGCGAGAGAGCCTGCTCTCAAGGGAACCCCTACCTCCATATCTCTAAATAATCCATACCCTCCTAGTCAGGGAATGTTGGGCTTTTTTTTATGCTGTCTCAATATTTTTCTATGACTTGCTCCATTATTTATTCTGGACTGACTTTCCAATTTGCAATGCCCTGAGCAAGCGTGGTGCCTGCCTTGAGCTACCAGAGGGGGAATCTGGCTGCGAATTGCCTCCCCATCTGTCGTGGAGTGAGCGAGAAAGATCCGAACTGGCAGGGATATTTTTTTTTTTTCTCCCCCCCTTTCCTTTGCTTCTGCTGCCAGAAGGGGAAACTGGAACTGGCCCATGAGTTATTGAGTTAATATAGGGCCACAGAGCTGGAGACCCCCAGATTGCAGAGCCTGAAGTCTTAACACCCCCCGGCTGCCTGCTGAATGTATTACGGCAGGCGTTTCCTTCCCTTGGTGCGGGACTTTGCAGCTGCTTCCTCACTTCGCTCTCAATTTATGCAAACGCACCCTTCCCCAGTGCAGCAGTGCCGCTCCTGAGATGCGCTGCTAACTGTCAGCCTCCTGGAGGAGGCTCTTTTTCCAAAACTTGGTTAGATAAGTTTGCTGCTAATGCTCAGTGGAAGGATGTCTCCCCCCACCTTCAGAGGATCCTCTGTTTCTGCGCCCACGTGCCTATACATGCTTGTGAGATATTAGTATGTCACAGCATCCCTTCGTGCGGATCTGAGCCCAGGATGGCATGCTTCCTTCTCCTTGACCCCTTCTGCTCCCTCCTGTCACCTTCCCACGCCTTGCTGAATATCAACTGATTCTGAATAACAACAAATATTTTGCCCTATTCTCTTTCCCCAAACCCCTCTTATATTCGGTGTAAAATACCTGAGGATGCTTTCCAGCTGACAGTCATCACCACTGCCTTTCCTCCAAAACCACTGCCTGTACATTCCATAGTTCCTCACCCTGATGAATGGTGGCACAATCCTGAGCCAACCCCCCTAAATTGTGTCTTAAGACTCTGCTTCAAAAGGCTTTTTTTTTTTGGACCTGATATTTGTGTCTAAACAGGATGTTGGCCAAGCAAAACCCCATGTCCACCCCTCCCCCCAAGATCTGCAACTTTGGGAGCATATAGACCCTGATCCAAACTTTGGGACTTGTTACCCCTCTGTAGGGAAAAAGCCTGGTCTTATTTGAAAGAGAGGAAAGTCAGGCTGCTACTGTCCCGAAGGAGCTGCAATGCTTGATGGGGCAGACTGTTTACAGGAAGTCCCGCTTGCAAAATTATGTAAATTTTCTGTCCTGTCCCCTCTTTGTCAAACTGCATACTCAAGTTGAGGGTCTGAGCTTCATGTGCCATTAACAACCTGTGACCCAAACTGTGATTCAGCCAGGGGTCTCTAACTTGCAGGTAGAATTTGCACTTTCTATCAACGTGGTTTTTTAAAAAAAGAAAAAATTGGTTCCCTGCTTATTCACAGCATAGCATTTTGGTACCTGGTGAATACTTCTCAGGTAGCTGCTATTTATCGCTCAAAATCAAGAGGTCTTGCTCCGTCACAGGTTTAAAGTCTGTTGGCGTTTAGCTCAACTGTTCATTCGTTTTGTCACCCATGTACCTTACTGAGAAATAATTCTGAGTGGTTAGAAAACGACCGAGGCTCACCTGCGCTCGACTCCGTTAAGGTGCGAGGGGCCATGCAGACCCCTTGCAGCCGCTGAACTATTGTGGGTGGCAAACACATCTGTAGTTTACCAGTGCTGTGTATTAGCCAAGATTAAATTTGGCAAGGCTCAGGGAGTCCTCTTTGTAGTTTTTACACTCCCCGTGCTTCTGCACCCCTCTACCCCTCGGAGCTGGAGGGGCTGCCAGTGGCCTGCGCATCCACCCGGGTCCCTTTCCTCCATGAAATTCAGTGTTTTGTTTAGCTATAAAGTTACCTTCTTCCTCCAACCAGCATTTCATTTAGCACACAGCTGTTTCGGTGATATTTTGGGTCTGCTTTTGCTGTGTGGCTAATACATCCTTCTGAAAATAGCATGAGGTTCTTCCTGATAATTCATGATTTCCATCCCCAGGCTCGAGCACTACGGGGGTGCAGGGAAGAAAGCTGTGTAGGCAAGACCAAAGGCAGCTGTATACTGTGAAATAATAAGTATCAGGCAAAATACAGTATCACAGCTAATAGATGTATTTTAAAAGTGGAAACATCTATGTTTAATTGCATTTAAAGTACGTAGTGAGAAACCACAGTTATACATTGTTGTAACAAACCTTTACATCTGAAGTCAGAATAATACAAAAAAAAAAAAAGTGCTGATTATATATGGTCAAAATAACTGAGGCAAAATTTTGACAACATCTTCTAAAATATTAGCATGTGGCCCCTGCCAGCAACACTCTAAAGGTCAGGCTCAATAATGTCAGTGACAATCACTGGTTTTCCATAGCTTACCCAAAAACAACAACCCAAAAAACTGCTTTGTTTTTTTGTTTGCTTTTTTTTTTTTTGCATAGCTTTCAATATTGCTGCACTCTCACCTCTGCATATTGCAAGCCCATCTCAGAACTGAGATAATTTCTTTAAAGTTCTGAATATTTTTAATCCAGTTCTCCTCAAATACATAATATATATTTTCTACCAATTATAAATACATCATTTTTATTAATCTGATTTCAATAACATGCATTTGTATAATTACTGTACAATCAAAATAGACATTGACTTTACACAGTGTGTGTGCTTTTATTTCAGCGATATTATTCAGACACACTGCTCAGCAAATCAAGCAAATAGAGAAATAAAAAGAAAAAAGAAAAGGAGGGAGAAATAACCTCTGGGAGGAAACAGAATCTCACAGTGTTTACAGACCAAAAAAAAAAACCCAAAACCAACTAAAGGAAAAATACTTATCGGAAAAAGGGTTTATTAATACATAGAAAATCCCCACAATAGTTGAAACACACTTTAGGAACTAGTAAACACGTTAAATAGAGTTATGCCAATTATGCAGTGCCCAAGCATCTGCTTGCTCTTAATTAGATGGGGAGGTGAATGACCACTGTTTATTTTCATTTTCCTCATTAATTATGAAAAACTGCATTTAATTCATCTTGCATGGTGAGAGACTGGCTGCGCAGATGTAAGTCGTAAGGGAAGTGGCTCTCTGTAGGCAACCTGAACATAGAGCTCTGCCCAAGGGGACCCCTGGGTGGCACTGCACAGTAATGCATGCCGTAATTGTAATTTTTGCCATAGTCCAAGCTTTCTTCTTGCTTCAGGGAAAATATCCCATTATAGTTAATTGGGGGAGGACTTAAGGGACCTTCAAACTGTGGGCTGGCGCACTCGGGGGAAGTGCTTTCATAGAAGGACTCGTAAGCGCTGCAGTAATTGTAAGGTTTCATGGACTTGGAGTTGTCGAGAGTCCCGTGCCCCGGAGGGGTGCCGAGCTCGGGGCTGTGGTAGGGGGGGTAGAAGGTAGAGTAGGGTGAGCGGGTGTGATGGGCGCCTTCGCCCGCCTGGCCCATCAGGAAACTTCTGGCATTCAGCTGCAGGCATCCCGCCACCAAGTTTGTAGTTGGCTGGGAGAGACCCTTGCACAAGTTTTGCACGAAGGTGAGCAGGTCGGGTCTCTTGCCGATTCGCAGGATTTCAGAAAGAGCCCAAATGTAGTTCTTGGCTAGTCTTAAAGTTTCTATTTTGGACAGTTTTTGTGTTTTAGAATAACAAGGGACCACTTTCCTTAAATTGTCCAGGGCGTCGTTAAGGCCGTGCATCCGGTTCCTCTCTCGCGCGTTGGCTTCTTGTCGCCTGAATTTGATCCTTTCCATCCTTATCTTGCTCGTCTTTTTTTTCCGAAGGCCCCTCCGCCTAGGCATGCCATTCTCATCCTCCTCTTCTCTCTCTTCCTCCTCCTCTTCTTTTTCTGTGTCTTCTCCAGGAGATCTTTTAATATTCTTTCCTCGGAGCACAATCTGCTTCGAAAAGCTTTCTGGGTTCTTCATTTGCTTTTGGTCATCACTTTCTCTGGAAAACTTTCTGCACATCTGGGATTCTGGCATTACAACAGACTCATCAAACGGTAGTGTTAACATGGTTCTATAATCTTAAGTTACCTGAAAGAATGCCAGCACAATATTTAAATATTTCCATTTTTAAAGTTTGCTGACTGACACACACATCCTCACGCACCTTTCGTGCATCTGCACGCACGCTCTGTCTATACGAGTGTATCTGTGTATATATAAATGCACAATCTATATTTTTTGCATAAAATGCCAAATGCTCACTTTTTAAAAAATGAAAGCCGTCTAGAATTTTAAAATCGCTCAAAACATTCAGGATCTTGCAACTAAAAAGCCACGTTTCTCGCAGATAAGTATAGAGTAAATCAATATTTAAAATGTACAATTAGCTCCCTGCTCATTTATCTTATTTTTAAACAAGACCTTCGCACCCTCACCACCATGGAATTCAAAGAAATGCAAAACATGATAAAGCAATGCAGAAATTTCATTAATCCAAATTCCCCTGGGTGAAAAAATGAGGAAAGCGAGAGCAGTCTTAAAATTGAAAAGTGCCGTATCCCAATTAACTGATGGTTAAATATTTTTAAAATCACTTTTTGACTTATATTTCAGGTTTTTTCCCCCCCTCCACATTTCTTCCCTTATGAATCACGATATTAAACTCTAGTAAGTTAGTGGGTGAGAAAAAAATAATTAATGTAACATCTCCCCGATCACTCAGCTAGTAACACAATTAAAAACGAATAATTTTTTTCTAATTATTTGCATGAAAATCACATATCCATTATTTCATTTTAAGGCACAAATCAGAATGCTCTAGCCCTAAATGTATTCAGATTAGAGTTAGGAAATAAAATCCCCCTACCTTTCTTTTTTTCCTTTTTCCCAGCAAAAATTCTAATTGATATTATCTTTTTAGTTAGAATCAACTTATTTGTTTTTTCTTTTTTTCTTTTCTCCTTTTTTTTTTCCTCCACCATCAACTAGGGGGGGAGGTGAAAAATTCCCTGCACGCTATAGCAGTGTTTATGTTCTGCGGGGCTCAGACGTCTCCCTCCAGCTCGTAGCTGACAGGAGCGGTCTGTAGACTCTGACTGCAATCCTGCACATGTGCTCAGAATCCAGCCTGGAATGGGAAAATAGTTTCCTTTTCCCAATTATTTTGCTGTTGTTTGCAGTTTGGGAGCAGCAAAAGCTTGGACCCCACAGTCCTCAAAGAGACAAACAAAACGAATGCAGGGACTTTTTTTTTTTTAATAGAACAAAACTAAACAAAACCCCCAGTCAAAGACTAACTCTTATCAGTATTGTCTACACACTTGCAATATTACATAACACCAATGAAAGTATGCAATTGCATCAGAAGAATAAAATGTTAGGAGGAGTTATTAGACAGTAAATAGCATACATAAATATACAAGACAATGATACTGTATCTTTAAACACTTGCATGCACACCCAGCACCAACTGAAATATATCTTTATTTGTATTACCTTAGCTTTTTATTTCATTCAACAATCAGTTTTCATTTTTTGCCTTCCAAATCTTTTCAGTCTGAATGTCGCATCGTCTCCTGGAGTCTAGATCTGTGTATATCTGCACTATCTCATTGATCTCTAAAAAGTGACATTGATGCCAACTGCCAGAGCTGGTACCCATGCCATCTGCTAGTGACGTCACGGGGCAGAGAAAACCACGTGAGCCTTTCTCCTGGGACCTTCATTCTGCACTGATCATCTGGCATCCCTCTAAGTGGGTACCAGCATTCATGTATCAACACAGAAGGTTAGACTGATAGAAAAAAAAAAAAAGAAAAGAAAAAAAAAATCTGCACCAGCATTTCACATACAGTAGGTGCATTTCCACTGAAGCTGCTTCTTTTTAGCAGTCTAGCTGCACAGATAGACGTGCCAACATTTGGTGCTATCCCTGCCTACAGGTACGGCTGCCCTGTGGTCGTTAATACAGTATTGTTTATATGAAAAGTGCTGCCTTGTATTGATCCAAGCCCCTCCGATGCACCTGGTACCCAGGGAAAAAAAAAAAAAAGGCAAGGAAGAGAAGGCAGGAATGGGGAAGGTAACGCCTGTGCTACAGCACACAGCATGGGCACAAAAAGTAGTTTTTGTATGATGCTGCTGGGAGTGTTTTTCGGGGTGCGGGTTATTTTGAGCTCAGCGTGTCGCCCCAGAGCGCGGAGATAACGGGAGCGAACGTCGTGCCAGCCCTAAGAAATCCTCCCCTCGCAACCCTCGGTGTTTTCTGACGTTCCCGAAAGAATAGAGGCGTTTGGGGGAAACTGGGTGTACGACGTGAAGCGTTAACCAGCGATGTCTTTTTTTCTGGAAGCGTGTTGCAGGGCTCGCTTGTCCCTGTCCTACCCCGGTGTGATGCAACTGGGGTGCACCTGCTCCTGGCGGGGCAACTCACTCGGAGGGCTTCCCCCTCTGCCAGATTTTCTTTCCCTGCCTGACCTTTTTTGTGAATGCTTCCCCGAAATCTGTTTAAAACCTGAGTTATTTCCTTCCGAAACACACTTCCTCCTCCCCAAATCTTCTCCCTGCTCTTCCATTTGCTTCCCTGGCTGCTCCTATTTTCGTGCCCTTGTTCCCGTCAGCTGCCTCTCCTGTACTCCCTGCTCTTCCTCCCTCTGCCTCCCTTAACCCTTTTGTCTCTTTCCACGGGCAAGAAGCTGTTAAATGAAGCTGACAAAGGCTCTTTGCTCAGCCTTGCCATGGAGCTTATGGCAAACTCCACCTTGGGGTGTTTGGGGTTTTTTTGATTTAAGGAGTGGCGTGTCACATAGGAGCGATATCGAGAGAGTTACAGGGGGAACGACGTGTCCTCTTAGAAGCATTTTATTTTTTAAAGTTTGCTTTCGTTATTATGGAATAGCCCTGCTTTTTTACTAAGTAATCTCTATTTTAAAAAGTGAGCGATTGAGTATGCTTTTAGTATTAAAATAATCCCTGGCAGAGCTGCTATTGTTATGGGTCTGTGTCAGTGTTTCCATTATAAATCCTGTTTTTGAAGGGTTTATAACTCATCTGCTTTAATTCACGTTGGGCCCAAGCTTGGCATTAATGTTCTCAGCCCCGATCCAATTATTTTGTTTTCACAAAGTTTCATTTAAATCTGTTTGGGCATTTTTTGATTTGAGAGGGGAACAAAAAATAAGGCAGCAGCAGAACGACGTGCGTGTGTGGAAAGCGTGTTATGTACGTCTACGTGTGTGTGCTCAACGATTTTAGAGCCTTTCATTTAAAAAAAAAAACCCACCCACCCCTCACCCCAAACTTTGCATTTTTTTATAGAAGTGAGCAATATCAGATCATTCATTCTTTACACACCTCAGGCCTCTTTATCTTTTTTTAATTATTATTTTTTAAGGCAAATTTATTTGAAGTGGCAAAGATATTAAAACTTAAGTGTTAGCCGTTCAAAAGGAGCAAGTGCTGTAGTATCCATAACATTAATTTCATTTTATCCCAAACACAACAATCTGTGTAACAGAGGAGAGGGTAGAATCCTATTATTCTCAATAGGAATTTATGTATTAAGATTTATATTGTGGAAGGTCCTAAGGGTTGTCAACCTTTTCAAGGATTTTGCATATTCAGAGTATTATACAATGCACGATAATCTAAATATGCAAAGTCCTGAGGAACCAAACCCCATTTCAATGAATACTAAAAATATTATGAGAAATTGAAGGAAAGGTTGACACCGTAGTGGCTCTGTGTTAAGGGAAGGACCATCAAAATTTCTAGTTATATCACCCAGCCTCCAAAATGCACTTTTATAAAAATATTTTCTCCCTCTTATTTTATTGTTGAAGTATTTTTTTTTAACTGCTCAAATGTTATTGTCAAATGTATTGTTAAAGGGCTCTTATAGTGCTACTGAAAACAAAATAAATGAATTAGTTTGTGTTGAAGGATTCCCTCAGTAGTAGTAACATTACATTTTTGCAGATTCTTAATCCATCATTTGACCTTTTTAATATTTTCAAATAAATAGTGGAGAAACAAAATAGCTGAGATATCAAGGTTTAAAAAGCCTTTACTGTGCATGCATAATAACTTTTCATAAGGATTTTACTACACATTTTGTATTATGGATCCATGATATGCAAATGTGTACTGCTGTTAATATGCATTCACAGCATACCCCATAGCTGCTGCTTTGCTGTCTACTGTGAATGCATGTTAAGAATAATACACAAACCACGGTTAAACGCGCTCTGCAGAATGGCTGCACAGCACCAGAGAGGTTACCGAACACACACCGCTGGTTTTTCCCTGTGCCCAAGCTGTAGAGTTTCGAATTACAAGTGACTCTGTTTTAAATGCAATCTTATTATAATATATTTAACACAGCCAAACATTAATAGGGTCACTGAAATAATACTGAGTTCAAAGAGCTGCAAAAACTCTGTGGTGCATCAGGGGGACTGGCCCAAGCTGCACTGCGATCAATGGGAGTCCTTCCAGTAACTTCAATACGCTGTCATCACATCTCCAGGGAATGTCTCTACTCCTTTTCTTCCTCCTTTATTTTTTTTTTATTATTTTTTTCATCATCCTCTCCCACTCTCCCTGGCCCGTATCTCCCAGTTGTGCTTTATCAGGAAAACTGCATCAGAATTAAGGAACTCTCGTGCTGTTTGCTCAGGACCGGTTTGCTATGTTGTAGTCTGGGTCATTCACTGGCAGCAATGGGACCTCATTGACAGTGGGAGGCAGTTCAGAAGGGGGAGAGTTAGCCACATCTTCTTCTTTTCCTTGTCTCATCATCTTTCTAATGTAAGCACTAAAAGTCACAACTCTGCTCCTCACGTGCGTAAAGTACTGGTGACAATCCTGCCATGCCAAAGTCCCTCGGTCGTGACCCGGTGTGAGCTTGCCTTCCTGCCGCATCACCCATATGCACGGCCCAAACACCTTGGGGGGACCAGAAATAGCCCCTCCAAACCTGCTCACCTCTGGGCAGGCTCCGGCGGGCGGCCCCTATGACAGAACCCGACTGTACGCCTGCAGCGGGTGCCTATGCTGCCTTGGGAGCGAGACTGGGGAGAAACGTACGTCTTGTGCACCCTAAATTGAAAAGCCAGACCACGAGGTGCAAACACAAGGGTAATATTATAAAAAAGAGCGGCTCCTGGCTCCAGACCCATGCTGAGTTCAGAGATCAGGGGGACATGGGAATACCCGTGTGGAGTTGTTTTTTGTTGTCGCTGGTTTGGTTTTTGGGGTTTTTTTGAGTTTTTGGGGGGTTTGTTTGTTTATTTTTTTGTTGTTTTAACAAAAGTAGGGCATAGAAGGATGGTGTCTTGGGCAGGGGCTCTGGTCTGCCAGCCCCAGTGAGTTCAAACTGGTTAGAACTGGGACCCTCTGGTGAAGGCAGGACCTTGTCTCCACAGAGGGAGCAGCCAGGGGAGGAATCAGAGCAACGTGCCATATGCGTGTTGTGTGCCTGTTGCACACCCTATGTACAACTGTAGAACCAAAGTGATGGGTGTCCCTGTTCAGGGGTGACCCAGCCCTTTTCTGCCTCTCTGTGTCCCCAGCATGCTGCTGTAGACTGTCAACCACTCTGTGAGGGGAACCTGCTGTTCCCAACAAGTTGGCTGAGCCCTCTCCCACCAGGACTAGGATGATGAACAGGGATATATATCCTTCTCCCAGGAGAGATTAAGGAAGGCAGTAATAAGGACCCCTGGCTTCAGAGAACTGACCTACATTAGTTTGAGAGGATTCAGTCTGAAAACGTGATTTTTAACCCACCTGCTACTGCTGCAAAATATTATAAATGTGCTTGGCACTATCTAAGCTCCCTGAAATGAGGGTGTACCTCTTGCTCTAACCAGATATCCTTAGTTTTATGTTTTGAATAGTCTGTTAAAAACAAATACGAAAGAACTGCAGAGGGGTTGTTTAATGGGAGTCACTTGAATAAAACATGAATTTAGAGTCTGAAAATGGACTCTAATACTAATTGCTTATGGTTAACCAAAAATGAGTTTGTGACCAGAAATCACTAAGACTTCTGAAACACAACTAGAATGGGTCTGATTTGGATATGACATACGTCTGGCATAATCCTATTAATTCTGAGCTGTTCCTGGTTTACGCCAATGTAAATGAGTTGAGACAGGATGGGACCAAATAATCTTAAAATGGACAAGACATTAAAAAATAAAAATGTGCCCCATCCTAGAAAAGTAATGGCATGGTATAGCCTGAAAGATTTATTACCAGATTAAGAGATGATATGTACCTTCCAGCAATATGGGATTAAGGTACTTTTCTCCCCGAGGAAAAATGCTCTAGTCACGAAGTTGTGTCACTTCTTGAAGCTGCAGGGGGTTAAGATCACTGCTATCACTTTGTGGTGTGAAGCAACTCTGTAGTACATCTGAGAAACTGTTTGGTTTTGTTTTTTTTTTATTTCATTCATACTTGGTGACTGGGGTTGTCATGCTCTCTGCTACCATAACTTGAGGATGCTCCAGCAGCCTTCCGAGGCTGCCACAGGGATGCTTGGCTGTAGCGCACACCCTGACACTGCTGATCAGCATCTACTCTTTAATGGCAATCTCTGCCAAACAGCTAGGTAGCGATGCTGCTTTTTTTTCCCCTCCCCTTTCTTCTGCCAGCGCCTACAGTGATTCACAGGCATGCTTCTCTGTGTTTCCATTTTGAGAATGTCTCTGTGCCCATCAAAATGTGTTTTTTGTGGTGGGCCTTACAGACAGTCCCCTCTAGAAGAGGCGCTGTGGGTGTGCATGACCCCAGAAGAGACCTGCGCTGCTGCCCTTTCCCCAAGCAGACCCCATGGCTATGATGCATGGTTTTTCTTCCATGATCCAGAGCACTCCTTTTCTACCAAATCTCTGAGGCTGATGAGCTGCTTTCCTCTCCTCGCTGCAAATTTCCCCAGCAAGAGACACCTGATGGGATATTCTCCCCAGATCACCTGTGTGGATGTTTCTGATGCTTTTTTTCTCTTCCTGCAGCGTTCTCCCTGTGAGAGAATTATCCTCTCACAGGAATCATAGAATCACAGACTGGTTTGGGTTGGAAGGGACCTTAAGGACCATCCAGCTCCAACCCCCCTGCCATGGGCAGGGACACCTTCCACTAGACCAGGTTGCTCCAAGCCTCATCCAGCCTGGCCTTGAAAACATCCAGGGATGGGGCATACAACGTGCTGAGGACTACGTGGGGAGGCAGTGCTGGGACAAAGCCCCTTTGGGACGCGGTGGGAGGGATCTCCGAGCTCATGGTGACAGCACCAACTCCGTTATAAGAGCAGAATGGCTGTACAGAAAGCACATGCTGAGTTGAGCAGCTTGCTTAGGACTACACAGCACGCTCTAAATTAAATGCAAGATGCAAGGAAACGGTGAAGTTGAATTAACACTGACTTGACAGAAGCGCAAAATAAAACCTGGAAGTGATGCCAGCTTCTGGTGGACAGTTGTCTCCCACAAAATTGTAGGATGTTTTGTAAGGGGAACTTTGTAAAGGATCTTTGCAAAGTTTATGAGAAACTGACATTTCCATTCTTTGCAGCAGACCTTTGAAACTCATCAGGGAGAAAACCCTCAGGCTAGAGAAATGACTTTTCTTTACCCCCATGAAATTTTATCCAGGTTTAGGTGAGCTGTAAGCTCCTAAGAAATATTTCCTTTCTCTTGCATGCACTCCTCGGGCAAATTATAGCAACATGCTGAAATAATATCTGAACATCTTGGTCGGGGGGGCAGGGGGGTGGGAAGACCTTAGGAATAACACTTCCTTTAAACTTATTTTGAAAGCATATCATTAAGGTTGAGAAATTGAGTAGCTGACAGTAGGAAATGACAGAACTACAGCTGCCTATGAAATCTTAATTCTCTTTCTTGTGTACAAATATACAAGTAGTTTCTTAACAGCAGAGCTCAGCTGAGGTGCTTGTTTTGTTGAAACAATATTAAATGTGGGGCAGGATGACTCAGGCTTACTGTAATGGGAATATCTCCTCATTTTGGTTTGTTTTCTGTTGTCTGAGTTCATAACCTGTCTTGGACAGGGCTTTTCCTGAGATACTGGTGTGATGAAGATAAGTAAATTTTCCATTCAAAAAGCAGAAAAACTGTGCAATCAGGCATCCCAAGCTGTTTAGGAGCTATGGCCTCCCTCACATTTCCAAAATCTGTGTTACACTTTTGACTCCTCCTAGCATCTGTGATTGCCAACCAGCATCTGCAACATGTGATAATGCACGTACTTAAAAACCTTACTGGAGTTCTTTTATTATCAAAAAAGAAAGGTAACTTTGGGTTAAAAAAATCCCCTAAGCCAGTGTCAGAATTAAATATTCATCTTCATAACACTCCTATGAATTAGGGAAATGATGCTTTACAGAAGTAAAAAGGAGGCACAAGAATCTTATGGGCCAGATGCTGAATTTGTTCCACTGATTTAAAATGCTTCATGGAAACATTAGGAGTGATCAAGAACTCGATGTCTATTTGATAAACAATCCAGAAATTATTTTTCAGAAGCAGATTAGATGAAGTGTACAGTCACTGGATCCTCTAGCCTTCCTGCTTTTCCCTGTTACACAAAACTGCATGTATCTTCACTGGTTTGAAAGCGGTGGAAGATGGACAGAAATACACTTTGGATGATCTGGATGATCTTGACCACCACATTTAACCTCAATACAAGGAAAATCTGTCACAGCTGAGAGTGGAAGCTGGGTCATATGAGGTGTTTTACCACAGGATCAATTTTCCCTTGACAGTTCTGGAGATTTGGTGACAGAATTTGACAGCAAACAGAACAGGATTTTATAAAACTCTTTCCTGGATTCAGTCCCCAAGCTTCAGAGAAAGCGAAAGGCACAGCCAATTTCAGCTCGGCTGTAAAATGCTGCTGAATTCAGATTGGGCTGTAATGATCTATTTCCAAAAACATTTTTTAAAATTGATGTTTAAAGAATATTTTTTTTTCAGTGATGAATGAACAATTCTATTACTTCTAGCTGCAGATCTGTTTTTAAAATAACTGATGTTTGTCATATTCATAAAAACCCATTTTAATGTGTTTTTCACCAAATGTCCAGGGCAAGTGGACATACTGATGTTGTAAGCTATAAATTTCTTAGATCCCCATTGCAAGCCTCACAAGTTTCCTAGCACAGAGTAAAGAAAAGAAAATTAAGAATAGCGTTATAGTTCTAATCCATTCAAGCCCACACCTGGAGGAAGTAGAGAACAAGAGAGGACTTTGCTTATACCTGCATAGAAGTTTTTTGTAAGATCTGTGGACATCCTCTAGGAACCAGCATTGTCTACCAGAAGTCAACAGTTTGCCAAAGTCAACATGAAGCAACGATTTGCCATAAAGAAAGGTGAGGTTATCAGCCATTTAAGTACAAGCTGAAATAAACAGCAGTTTCAGTGATTTCCACCTCTTCCAGTCTCTTAAGTGTGTGTAACCTCTAAGGAGCTGTGCAAACTCTACAGCTTGCCAGCTTCCTCAGTCACCAGGCATCATGAAAATCGGTGCTTTATGCCACAGCCTTGAGCACAGAGTGTTGTTTTTGGAGGCAACCGCTCTGCAAGGCGGTCTCACCTTACAGGGTGTGCAAAGGAAATTGGGTAGTATCTTTTGGCAGCCTGGAGTTTTCCTTTCAGTCCTTGGACTGGATGAGTTTGAATCCCCAAATAGTTTAAAGCAACCATGGCCAGAATGCACCTGGAAGTTTGGCAAAAAGCCCTTTTTACTGGCCAAATTCCCTTTTCTAAGAAGGAAGCCTGAATCCTGCTTGCATATCCCCTCTGTTGTGCTAGTTGCTGTGTAAGCTGACTTTCTACCTGGCTTGTGTGGCCCTACTGGGGTCTGACCCTTTAAGCTCTTGAAGTAATGGAAAAAGGCCATAGAAAACATGGTTTGTAAAATACTAAAACAGTCAGTGGTCAGCAGAAACAGTACTGAATATACATATATTTGTGTGAGTTAGGAATACTTGTATTTTTTTTTCCCCCCCCCATGGTATTGTTCATAGTGTAAGACAGTATGTATAAGGTCATATTTTGGTTTCTTTGTGAACATCTTTAATTCAGTTGCTGGGTTTGGAGAAATACTCATTGCAGTTCAATTCTGCAAAACCCAAACACAACCCCTACTTTGCAAAGTATTCAAATATATGCATCCTGAAGAGTGTACTGTACGTTCAAGGTCTCATTCTTGTGTTCAGGAGTTTTATGCATGGCTTGGGTTGAAATTTAAAGCACACTTTCCACCTAGAGAGGCATGCTGGCTTCTGCGTTCTGGTTTTGGACCTGTAAGGCATCTTGCTCTATAAAGCCATCTAGGTAAAATTTATCTCAAAAGGGCACTTTGCTATGAATTTTGAAGACAGCCACGTGGAGAACATTTGCTGTCACCAGCAGATGGTGGCTGGAATAGCTGTCTCTCCCTGTACCTCTAAGCCCTTGAACAGCGTGAATACAGGCAATACAATACCGATGGGGGAAATACGCTGGGCGTTACAGCATGGGGACAAACCCTGGGAGATTCGGGGCTCCTGCTCTATGCCTTGAAGGCTGGGTGTTGGAAGAGTAAGATTTTTGAGGATCAGGTTGGTGGGATTTGGAGTAAATATTGCTTTCCATTGCTTTCCATGGTCTGTTATTCATTTGCTTCTTGTGGCACCAACTAACATCAATGAGTTCTTTTGCAAAGACTGTGTAAGTGCTCTGACTCCCGTGGAAGCAGAAAACTTGATTATGAACAAGATACTTGCAGTTTGACCTTGTAATGTAAAGTGGCAGCAAATGGAACGTGTTTTCTTACAGAAGATTGCATATTCTTTTTGGCATAAAACTTTGTGTATATTAAGTGCATTATAATTACATTTCACCCTGAGAACATTTAGGAAAAGTAAGGTCTTTAAGTCATTTCAAAGGATCAACAAAAGGATACTTCTCAAAAATCACATATAATACATAAATTCAAAACCAGAGCAATTTTTTTTCAAAATGAGACATTTTGATCAATGTGAAACAAATATTTACTGAATATTTTGCATTATGGCGTATATTGTTTTTCTTTGTTTTTCTTTCATATCTGAAGGAAAGCAAATTTAGAAGTGTGAGCTTTCTCCAAACAAAGGAATGTCTTAGCTTACCTACTGTACTGAAATCCCGACATTACCTGGGCTAAATCAGTGTTTGCAAAAGGTAAACCTTGTTCAGCCATGTATTCTGGATTAGCAGTTTTCACTTTATTAATCCACTTCCCTATCATTTAGTATACCCTATAATTCAGATAGCCTATTCTTGTTATTTAACTACCATAGATAAATGTTTCTACATGCTCCCCAATTCTTTTTTTTTCTTTAATCATCAGCAATTCTCTGAAGTAGCAGTTCAGGCTCCCCTATACCCTCAATTCCATTTTGCCAAACACAAAACAAAAAAAGATAGCCTTTGTTAAAAAGTTTAATGTTCTTAATTAGTAGAATTGTCAGACTAATTAGAATACCAATTAGAATTGGCAGGGCTATCGTTAATTTAGAAGTGCTGTGGTCTAGTGTTAATCGCTATTAAACCTTATAGTTTGTGAAAGAGAGGGAGCAAGGAGATGAATATACAGGCACGCAACCTCCCTCCCCTCCCATTTTCAATGTTAAGGGTCCATAACCATAACGATCTGTGCTGTCAATGTGTACTTAGGGACTGTTTCATCCATGGAGATGGTGATGCAAAGTTAATAACTGTTTATGCACAAAAGTAGCATTGTAGAATAAAAACTTGGAACTTTTTTGTGGCGTGCTACTACTAAAATGGCGAAATCCTGTCAGTGACTGGAAAAGATAGTCGAAGTACCAAGGACTTCCTACTGGAGATGTGCAAGAGAAATCCGCTTCACTTTTGGTACTGTGGAAGTTACTTTGTACTTCCAACAGCACAGGGCTAAGAAAGATCTCGCAGCACTGTACGTAATGAAATTAAGCTTCAGCGCCTGCTGGTTCAGTGAGTTCCCATCAGCGTTTCAAAGACGGAGAAGCTGTCGCTCGAGTTCCCATGGTGAGTCAGACAAAAAGTGGGAAATACACTGAGAGCTCAGCAACTTCCATTCTCCGAATCGAACCCACACGCACATGTGCCCTTCCCAGCGACCCAGTTCTAACTTTTAAGTGGTGAGAAGATCATGGAGTGAAACAATTTTATTTTTCTCCCTCAAAGGAAAATAAAGGAACTTCTATTCAAACTACATACTTAAAACATCTGTTCTTCACTGAAACCACAAGGGACAAGTTCCCAGACGTGGATGCTGTGAATATTGCTGTGAATTCAAGGTACGCCACTGCCACGTGCACAGAACCCAATTTATATCTGCAAGCAATTAGGAGAAAAGGGTGCTCAGGTGGCTAGAGAAGCACACAAGAGCCTGATGTGTCCAAGTACAAACAAAATGTTTCCTAGGTACAAATATATTTTCCACTTTGATGTTTTCTCCAGCTGGGCTGATTGCCTTCTGAAATCTCTTACTGGTGACAGATTGAGGCAAGAGTGATGGTACTGATGATTAATCATCTGGGGCAATGGTGGTGTCAGCTAAAAGAGGATGGACTGAGGACAGAGTGAAAAAAAGAAAGGTCAGTGACACTGTTGTCTGTGGAGCATGTGGATGTCCTATTGGTAATGCAGCACAGCATAAACATTTTTCTGTTCCTCTCCAATCTGATCTAGCTCAAGTATTTCTCTATTTACAGTGCAGCTAGTTCACAGTCTGATAAAATCCATCCAGATCCAACTGTGTTGCCTCTTCTATCCTAAAGAAACCGAACAATTCATTTTCAAGGAAGTGAGATGTTTAAATTGTGTCTTGTAAGTGTATGGTCAAGACACCTTTGCCTTGGTCAAGTGACATCTTGTACACTATCACTTTAGTTAGCTTCTGTTTATGTAAAACTATAGTCAGATATGACATGTATGTGTGTCTTTGCTCTTGCAGGAAAAAAAAGGTGTGAATTTACATGCTTTATATAGGAAAATGGATTTGAGAATAGCTACATACTTGACCTTTGTAGTCCTTATCATGTTATGCTCAAAGCTAAAATTTGGCTCTGGATAAGTAAAATGCAGAAAATGATGAAGATACAGTAAAATAACTGATTAAAAAACCCCAAAACAACAACTACAACAACAACAAAAAACCCTGAAAACCAGGAGTTTAAATCAGTTTTTCCCTAAGTAAGCTATGTAGTGAATATTAAAGAACTTAATATAAAACCATTGTTCTCCCTTCGTTAGAGGGTAATTCAAATGAGAAATTTGAAAAAAATGAGTAATTAGTTAACAACAACAGAAAAATCTTTTCTCCCAAAGTAAACCTTTTTAAACATTCAAGAATCCTCCCAAACCCCCGTTTGATTTATATATTTTAGGGATTTTTATTGACCATGGGTCTTTTTTTATTTCTTTATTTAAGTACTAGTACACTCACTTCAAGGCTTTGGTTTTGAGCTGCCTAAACACTGCAGACAATGTGGTCAAGCCAACATGAGATGACTAGGACATTTAAAATACCAATAAAACTGTACTCAAATTCATTTTCAGTGTGAGTTTTTTCTGATTAGGGAATGTAAAGAGATTCCTGTCATCTTTGGCTGCTGCAGCTTCTACTCTCAGCCACATATTTCATGCCATAGCTTCACATCTTTGCCACTTAATCTTACAGAACCTGAAACATTCTTATTTCCGTTTTGTCCAGGCAGACACACGCAATCATAGTGATGTTAAGGATGACAGTGAAGGTTGAGGCTTTTCACTGAGCTCAGCTCCGGGTGGACTTCGCTCAGCATCAACGTGAAGTTAGATGATGTACCCTGCACGTGCACGTGAAGCTGTGCAAGAACTCACATACCACAAACTTCCTGCTCTCTAGTTGCCTTAGTGAAAGCCAACTTGCCTAAACTTTCTTTTAGAGAATGGGAAGAGGAGGCACCACCTTCTCCTGGTGTGTCGAAACTAAGGGCAATGGTTCACCTTCCACTGCTTTCTACTAACTGTGTGTGTGTGTTAGACAACCTGCTGAGGACAAACAATATTTTTGGTGGCTGATGTCAGATAAATGGAGTTCCCCTGTAGGTCTTTTCAGGCTCAGGACTAGAGCTGGTTGGAATCCCTTTGCCAGAACCATTTCCTCAAGATAAAGCTGTTTCCACAAATCAGAATTTTCTTGGGTGTGTTTCATTGTTAGCGAAGTCTGTTGATTGCCTGCTCAGAAAGCCAAAAGCAGACCTTAGTGGGGTCAGTAAATCCCACCAGGAATAATCTACTCTTTGGGATGCCCCAAAATATATATTTCCCTAATCAGTTAAATGTAACATGTCCTGTCCTAGAAGACACACCGGGTCATGGGGACTATAATGTGGACCCCAATTCTTCTTTATGGCTTTTGTTCTGTGACCATAATGTATTTCAAAGATGACAAAAGGACTTCTAAATACAGTAAAAGAGAGTAAGCCAGACCTTTTTATCCTAGGTAGGGGTGTGCTGGTTCACTTCCACTTTTGCAACCCACAGAAGTGGAAGTCCCCGACCCTGGAGCACTGTCCTGCTTCACAACTCGATTTGCATCAGAGATGTTTGTTGCTGCTCCCTTCCTGGGCAGCTGCAACCGCAGCATCCAAACCCTGGGCTCCTGCTATTGCTATATATTGCTAATTCCCCTTGACCCGGCCTCAAGTCTGGCTCCCCACGTAGCTGCCCTCTTTGAGCTGTGGTGGTGCTGTTGCATCGGTGTGGGAGCAGAGAGGGAGGCATCCCTCTTAAGAGAGACAGGAACAGCAGACTCTGTTTGCTTCTCTGGATATCTTACTACTTGGGTGAGAAGGCATCCTAGTGCTTGGAGTGCCTGGAGGCAAAGAGATGCAGTCGTGGCGCTTCAGTATAGACAAATGATTTTCCCATTTTACTGCTATTTCCCCAATCATTATTTTTATTTTTTGCTTAGGTGGTTTGCAGTTACCATACTTATTCATTCTATTGTTTGCCTTTAGGGCTTCTCTGTGCCTTTTCTCCACCATTAGTTTGTTTGCCTTTTTTCCCCCCAGTGATTTTATATGTAATCTTCATTTTAATCTAGCCTGTTAGTTGTCCACTGTAGATGCAGTGGTTTCTAAAGAGATGAAAAATATTAATTTGTTTGGTACAAAAGACCTTGTGTAATATGCCACCTCTTTTGCTCAGGTGTCAGGCTTTCCTTGTTTTTGCTTTCTTCCCCTATTTATTCTAGCCTTATGAAGAATTAGGAAAGAGACTAAATCCACTGCCAAAAGCCATGCATTCCCATAGGAGGAAGTACCATGTAGGGACATAGCCCATTCCTGGGAACACAGGAATTTTTCCTGTTTGTTTAGACCTAAGAAAGGTCTCCTCTCATATTTGTTTTTCTGGCAATAGCCATTGCCAAAGAGGGACCCCTAAATTGTGTAGACAAAGGTTAAAAAGAGAATACTCTTGTTAAGTCTCAGCCCATTCTCTAACAGTTGCTGGATTCTGTGAGCCCTGAAGCATGACCCAAAAACGTTATTGTAATTAATTATGGTAACTCTGACATGCATATCAATTCCTTTTTGCAAACATACATTTCTGAAATCCACTTCTTGTGGCAGTGTTCTCTCTAGACTAAGTACATATTGAGTACAGTATTTAGTTCATTTAGGATGCTTTATTTTGTTGGTGGTTTTTGTTGTTGTTGTTTAAAACTCTTCCTGTGCATGAGCAAGTCAGTTGCATCTCAGATCTAGCAAAAGGATGGCATTTTAGCTGTCTTTTTTTTGGTGTTTTTTCTGTTGTTTGGGTTTTTTTTCCATCACTGAGCCTTTTATTCCCCGATTTAGAACGAACAAGACCTTGTTCAGAATCCATCACAATCCTTGATGAATTTCTGGCAACGGTTGCTGTACTGCCATAAGGTTTCCTACTTCTGCGCCCTTTCTCCAGACATCACTGAGTCAGTGCGCAACCGAGGACAAGGCTGCAAATTAGCTCGGCGTGGTACACGTTCTGTTGCACTGGGGCCACCTGTCCTTCCCTCAACAAGGGAAGGGGGGTCTTTAACACTTAAAAAAAAAAAAAGCGCTGTAGCATCACTTTCCAGCATCACCTGGAAGCAGCAGAGTGACCCTAGGCAGGTGCCATCCTCCTCCAGAGCAGGGCAAAGAAAAGGGGCATCCTTGTAGTTGCTTTGCTCGTGTTTAATTTTTTAAGAGGCCACTAATAAATAGTGAATGATGTACGGCAAAATGCTAACAGAAGTCAATAGCAAGTACACTGGTTTACTTGCCAACAAAAAACAAAAGTGAAAATGTTAACATGTGAATGCTGCACTCTGTATGAAGAAGTGCCATGTTCCAAGCATAAGTGCAAACTAAACCCCCATTTGTGTGAATAGCTAATTATAAGGGTGAAAACACTGTCAATCTTAACACTCATCTGGGTTTCATCTTGGATGCCAAATGGGTCTTGCTGTCCTATATGTTAAGAAAAGTCTTAATTTCACAGCCTTGACAGGAGAATAAATATCAGCCAGAAGTAACTGAAAAGGGATAAACATCAACTGTCATGATGGAATTTTTATTAGCCTCACTATTTTTCTTACTACATGTAAGTATTCTGAATCAAGACAATATTGTTCAAAATTAAGTATTGACAAAACTTTCTCAGCTATTACATGATTTAAAAAAAAGAAAGCATAAAATTTTGTTCACAGTGCCTATCATGAGGAAGCCTACTGCAATTTGCAAAAGACGCATGTGCTGTTGAAGATCTCTGATTGAAACTAACCCATCAGAGGGTCTGGAGACCTTGTCAAATGTCTTAAGCTATATCTCGTGTCCCAGTACAATTATGATTTAGATGTAACTCTTTAAAGAACCATACAAACAACCAGAACAAAGACCCATTACTGTCTTGTACCTATTAATTATTAAAGAGTTACCTGTGGAGTTTTGTCAAAATCTTTACATATTATTCTCTGAAATCTTGTAGGGTTTAAAAAAATAAAATTAAAAAAAAAAGCTCTTTTTTAAATATCAAGCAAAACTCATGGCAGGTGGGGAGGGCTGTACTCTCCAATAGACAGTTTGGATCCCATGTGACTCCAGGATCCTGCAAACCTAGAAAGATGACAAAGGTGGTTTGCTTTTAAATAAATATTTTAATTTGCATGATGGTAAATGGCATAGCCATTAGTGCATATTAGTATTTCAAGCCAAGGTGGCACCTTTCTAAAAATGAATTTTATCTTTGGCTGTTCCATAAAGTGCCTGGTCAATTTAAGTTGTTTTAAGTTTTTTTAGTTTCCTCTGTTTTCCAGAACCTCAGTCACAACTTTTCATGTATATCAGTTCAACAGTGTTTTACTCCAGTGTTTGGATAGGAAAGAGAAATAAATAAGAAAGAAGCTATCCTAGGGTTCCAAACAATGAGAAAAATATACAGCTCAAGTTCTGGTTAAAACAAGCATGATAAAGGATCTTGGAATTTAATTACCTGTAAATCTTCTATTGTTTCATAGAATCATAGAACAGTTTGGGTTGGAAGGGACCTTAAAGACCATCTAGTTCCAACCCCCCTGCCATGGGCAGGGACACCTTCCACTAGACCAGGTTGCTCCAAGCCTCATCCAGCCTGGCCTTGGACACTTCCAGGGATGGGGCATCCACAGCTTCTCTGGGCAACCTGTCCCAGTGCCTCACCACCCTCTGTGGGAAGAACTTCCTGATATCTAATCTAAACCTCCCCACTTTCAATTTAAGCTCCATAATTCGAAGCATAAAGAAAAACTTTTGCTAATGCTTTTCTTTTTTTTTTTTTTTTTTAATGTCGGAGGGCTTTTACATGTGTTATGCCTGAGTCTTGGAGATGCAAGGGCAGCATTGTTGACTTTTGTATTATCCTTATCTGATTTTCAGCCTATGTCTATGATAGAGAGATAGGATTAAGCCACTTGATCACATTCAAGTTCTCAAGAAAATTCTCTGTGAATGTTTCACGTTTATTGAAATGATGGTATATAACACTGAAAATAAGCAAATGGAGGGTGAAGAAACCTTCTGAGAGCTGTGGGAGATGCTACATTTCTGGTTAGCCTTAACTTGTGTGAGAAAAGAGGATGCACTTTGCTTAAAGACTTTCTAAGCCTCTTAGGAAAGCCTTTGGCTTCTCGCATGCCTGTGATGACCTGTGCACCACAGCATTGCTGTGAGTTGGTGTTGCTCCATGTGATGAGATGACTCAGTGACTCTCTTTCGACAGCCAGGTGCCATTGGGTTTGTTATGCCGCAGGGACGATTTTCTCCTCTCCTAAAAGGAGGAAGATGTAGAATAAGCTGAGCCACCAGATGCACCAACAGCCACATGCTGATGAGCTTTGGTACCCGAGCCTCCACCAGCACGTTGCCTGTGTGCTAGTGCTGGGGCATGAAGTCAGTCTGAGGAACTCACTGCACCTTCCCGATGTTGGCGTGGGGAAAGACCACGCAAATATCTTGAGGCTGGGCAGACCATCAGCGGGGGTGGCGCGGCTGAGTGACCCTCCCTATTCCTGGTGTTCACTGAGGAGGTGAGGGGTGCAAGGGAGAGGTGGCACTAAGGAGCAGAAAGATCCCCATTGAAATAGATCAGAGCCAAAGGAAAATTCAAAGCCAGGGAAGGGCTCTGCATGCAGTTTCTTCTTCAGGTCCTCTTACTTTTTCCTGACAACCCATTCAGATGTGATCTAGAAAGGCTGCAGGACTAAAGCATATATAGTCATGATAGCTTTAGCAGATCCAGCTTCCTGGGATTTCAGCACAAGCTTTAGAAGTCCGTTCAGGTGGAGCAAACTGAATGCTTTCCTCCAGATTATCTTTCATGTATGTATAAACAGCATTTGCTGCAAAGTGTGTGAACTACGGAGCTCAGAGTCACAGCCTGCAGCACAGCAAACTGGCTTTTCCTGGAGCTCATAATGTGATAATTAAATTGCTAACAGGCACCTTAGTGATGGCATTTGCTGGAGACGTGAAAGCCTTCTTACAATCATACCTTTCTGTAGGAGACTCATCAGTAGAAGCAGAGCTATCAGAATCGGGGTTTATTTTATATATTTTCTTCAATGAGTACATTAAATTTTTATGTGGAGTGAAATGGGACAGGACGTGTTTCCCTTCCACTGCACAATGATTTATTACCCCAAAAAGACCGCAGAACTAATTAGCAGAGTAATTAATTAATATAAATTTGCATATTTGCATTTGCAATTAGTGCAGCCGACTGATTAGTCTGAAAATGGGAAGTTTGACTCATTAGATGTTAGTGTCTGCTGGACCGGAAAGCAGCTGCCAGATGAGGCGAAAAAGCATAGAATAAGCACGAGCGCGTGTGTGCACGCGCAAGCTCATCATGTCTTTTGTTAGGAGAACGGAGTGCAAATATGTGGTCTATGATACTAAGACTACTAATTTTTATTAAATATTTTTTTCTTTTTCATCACCTTTTCTGCTGTTTTTCCCCGTTAACTTCCTGCGATGAGCCACTGCAACCATGAAACTTAGCAGTGCTTCTGTGCAGTCAAATCTTTAAGGGAGGGTAGCTGCTGCAGATCTGATTTAGCTGCCGAAGGGGAGCTGTAAGGAGCCTCCTTGCTGTGTGATAGATGGGACGGGGATATTTCCCCTCTTTTCCTAGTTACACTGTCTAACCAACTGCTGACGCTGAGAGGTCAAACCCAGTGGAGCCCATAAAAGCCTGGGACAAGTGGTTAGCTTTCCATGTTGCTGTGCTGTCTTTTCCTCCTTGGACATTCTTGTGGGTGTGCCTCTTTGTATACATCTAAACAGTCCTTCTGCTCTGCACACCTCAACTTGGGATGCTTGGACAGCCATTCTGCTGAGTTTTAGTGAGGTTTGAGAGAACATTGAAGGGAGATGTGTCTGTTTGTTGGGTAATCCATCCAGATGCCGTAACATCTGTAGGCTGATTACTGATGCTCCTCTCAGGCTGCCAGAACAGAGCTGGTTTTCATGGGTGTCACTGGAGGAAGTCCTGATACCTTTTTGGGGCACTTTACATTGTTTACATTTACACTACAGCTGGAGGAACTCTCGAGTCCTCCCCCAGCGAGACTGATTGTCTCCTCTTCAAGATGAATGGGAATGGGGGATGAGCAGGAGCTGGCCCCAGAACAATTCTCTGAAAACCTGCAGTGTCCTTGTTCAACAGCTTTGATCAGGTTTAACCTTTGGTGCCACTTTGACACTTATGTGGGTGTTGTGGAAGGCTCAAATGGGTATTGCCCGCATCTGTCTCCACCATGCATTTACAGCACAGTGTAGTATAAGGCATGTACCAGCTTCCTCTAGCTCTTCTGCTGTTAGCAAGTCACTTTACTCTTTCTTTCTTGATTTTTTTTTTTAATTATTATTGCTACTAAGCTTAAAAATTCAGTTACAGCAGTTAGAGCTGTGGTATAGATGCAGTTATAGCATATATTTCTATTCTGGTCAAGGAATGAGTTTAAGGTACACTTTGATGTATACTGATATTGATGATGTACACTTTGAAGGTATCAAGTCTGTCCCCTCTGGTATACCTTCATTAGTTTGTAAAATCTAAGTGCAAACCAGGCCTAAGACAACAGAAATACCTTATAAACTTGAATCCATTAATTTTTGTGGGATTTGCAGGTGTTGATTAGCCCCCAAGATGCCCCTGGCATATTAGATGTATGCAAGATAATTCAAAACATAATCATCCCTATGAAATGAGACAGCCCCTATTTTTCCTTTATACACCTACACTCAGGTATGATAATTTGTTATTACAATGTCTGTGTGGGAATTACAAGCAAAATGACTTCTTTTTCCCCCACCCATCAGTAAATATTAATTCTGTATTTAGGACAAAAAATGCATGAATTCCATCTGTATTTGAAAATAATTACAAGATGAGAAAGTGTTATATTCTATTAACATTATTTCTGAAATATTATTTGTTTCAATTATGAAATCCAGTACTAATAAGAAAGAAATTGTGAATAAACATTTGACTAAGAAAGAACGAATATGGGTAAAGAATGTTACTTAAAAGAATCTTTTTACCACCACAAGTGAAGATATTGGTTTCATAGTTATTCTTTTAATAAGAATATTTTTCAAAAAGCCTGTCATACTCAGTTGCATCATAAACAATTAGGAGAAAATATGAGCAAAAATAACATCTGTCCTTTATCAACGTCATCTCAGGTAAAAATCAAGCAATTTGTCAGATCAAATAACCCAACTTACTTTCAACCAAAGCCATCATAATGCTTGAAATGTAACCAGAGTTCTGAACACATTCAGGACCTATAGAGGCACATTGGCTCCCACTGCTGTTTTCAGTGCCCCACTCCCATCAAATTCTCTCTCTGCATCCTTCGGCACTTAAAATCTAGCCAGGTAGTTAGGTGAAAGTCACTTTGGACACGGGTGCACATGTGTATATGAGTCTTTCTCTGGCCTGGGAGCTGTAGCACTATGTTATACAGGTGTTCACCCTGATGTAGGACCTGCTGACTGTTAGCAAGTTGCGTTATGGGGACGCAGCACCGCAGGCACACAGCTATCCTTCTGGTGGGTTTAGGATTGCTTCATACCCCATCAGCTTGAAGTGCAGGCAGATGCATAGCTGTACATGTTTGCAAGCTCCCAAGTCACCAAGCAGTTCTTTGTTTTAATTTACAGACAGCTGTGAATTTGCTTTTGGCTCTAGATTTAAATATCATCTTCCCATATTTGCAGCTTTGTGTTCTGACATTGTCTCCAATTCTGATCGCTAAACTGTGCTAAAAGAAAATAATGATTTGGCCATTTAGAGATTCTTTCCCCCCTTACCTCCCCCAAATGCTGACTCAACAACTGAGAAGCTGCTCACCTTCTTCCTAAACTCCCCCATGCAAAGTAGCAAAATATTCTGTTTTCATGAGGTCCAAATGTTTCATTTCAGCCTTATTGAAGAGTCGCATTTTGATAAGGCTGTTTGATTCCATCCACAAAGTAAATCATTTTGCAGAAATGTGACGCATAAGCACACAGAAAAGTACAGGGCATACGGTGCCTGCAGTCGGAGAGCACCCCCAAAGAGACTTGCGCAGCAGCACTGACACAGCACTCTTCTTGGCTATGGTACAGAACAAAGAGAAGGATCACAATGAAGCCAGCTTCCTAGGTCTAATTAGCTGCACAGGGTCAAAGGAAAACCTGTGACATTCAGAACTGGTAACTGGGGAAAAAGGAATCTGTATTAATGAGAGGGAAGATGGGCAAAAGCCAGCTTCCATTTGGACTCTAAGATAGCCTACATCAGTAGGACTAATGAAATATGGAGGTCTTCCACCCCACTTGTTGGAGAAATACAGATTGAATATGGATGCAAAGGGAAAGATCAAAATCTCCTTCTATGTGGTTGATATGTTGGCAAGTTAAGCCTGAGACAGAAAATGGTTTCACTTGATAAAAAACTTGATATCTGTTCAGTACATTTAATAGCTGAGGTGAGTAAGATGGGATTTTTCTAACAGCTAAGAAATTTTTGCCTGCAAACATGAGCTATATCCTGGAAGCTGCAAAAAGGTTCTGGTACTGACAGCTCAGGTATTTCAGCAGCTGCTTCCACAAGCGAGGTGCAAAGAGATAAAGAAACCTCAATGTCTGACACAAAAGTATGATTTTAAAGTAGCCAAACTTCTCCAATGGGTACAGCGAGGAAGAAAATTACAGTCTGGATACATACTGATCACTGCAAATAAAGCAATCCCATTTCAGACAGGCTATAGGGTCCCTATGCTATAGGCTATTATTTATCAGGACTCTGTAGCATATTTTGAATATAACTTGCCCATCCTCAGCAAGATAGATGAGACTGGAAGAAGACATGAGCTGCCACAACATTTGGTAGGAAACACCTGCTGGCCTGTTACCAGCACATGAGATTTCCCAGGAAAAGGGTGCACGATGCATGAATGCTGACAGGAGGTGAAAACATACATGACAACTTAGAGGTATGCAACCAAGACAAGAGGGAATACCACTGCTCAGCCAAAATTTGGGAAGCATAAACTAAACCCGGATCACAGCAGAATGTAAATCATTGCATAGTAAATGAATGACTTCAAGCACCATGATTGAAGTGAATACCATAAAACAACATCCCCGAAAAGACTGGAAGCCATGTGTTGGGTAACTACTTACCAATTAATATTGGGTGCCAAGATCAGCAAAATCACAGGGCCTCCATAACAGCCGGGAAGGGGCAGCGATCTGGAACACGAAGGACTCTGTTGCCTTGGGAAAAAAAAAACCCTTTATGAAAACAAGGGAAGTCTCACTACAAGGAAGTGCTTAACAAGCAGCACTTGGAACAACACTGGTGCAAGAAGCAGCTCCACAGTGAAAGGATTAAGAGAACAGATGTCAACACAGCAAAATCCTATTCAGATGGAAAAAAATGGATTATTGCTGTTTTCCTTGGGTATCACAATCAGCACATAGATAGTTGTGCTGTTACCACTGACTTCATTGCTGCAGTGAGCTGTGAAGGTGCTTCTTGAAAGCAAAATAGAAGCCCAGAAGAACAATTCCTTTAGGATATTTTTCTTGACTGCAGTTGTGTCAGGCATCACGTTGCAAGAAGAATTAGAGGAGCGAGCGTATGCGCTGGAGGAGCACTTACCAGGAAAGAAACAGAAAGTGACGATGTAATTAGTCTTTTGTAAGAAAGGACCATGTCAATAGGGTCTGTACGAGGGTAAGTTCCTTTTGCTCTGGGGAGCATAGCAAGTTGGGTCCAAAGAAGCTGTGGCCAGAGCCAGGAAAAATGTTCCCAGTAGACACCTTCGTATAGCACTATCCGAAGTATGGTTTCGAGATACATCCTTTCAGTTCAACACTCATGCACTGCTTGCCCCACACTAACACACAAAATACGGAGTTTGCTCTGCGTGGCAGGGCTGTTGCTGCAGGAAAGCTCTGAGTGCACATACTAGACCTAGAAAAGTGAGGTAGCAGATGATCTCCTCTGACACAGGGAAAAAAAACGTCTGATAGTGAGTGAAGACATCAGAATTTCTTTGAGGCCACTTCAATAAAAGTAAGGCCGATAGGTATTGTATTACCACCAAAGTAATCCCAAAAAGCAGAGAAGAAATTTTCTCTGAAGACTCTTGAAGATTTCAGAGGATGGGTGCCTGATGCTCAAACAACTAATGGTTTGCATGCCACGCCGTCCCAGGGGCAGCTCGTCCAGGTGACTGAAGAGGAGCCAGACCGCTTCCTAGCACAGCTGAGTGGCTTCAACATACCTGATGAGGTTTTCCTCTGATGCCAGCTACGAAGGTGTTGCCCATTTCACGGCCCAGTGTTGGAAAGCACAGCAAATTAACACAACTTCCTTTCTGGAGGAAGGAGGAGGAAATCCTTCTGTGACTAAAGTCCGTAAAATGGAAGAAAACATCCTTTCTAACAGAGGAAAACCCCATTGGACAGTATTAGGCTGATGTGGTAGTCGCCCAGGTGAAATGCAAAACATTCAGTTAGAAGAAGTAGTTATAGAAGTGAAGCTGCAGGCTCCAGGGAATTGCTTATATTAGTGCAACTGCTTCTGATCATAAAAAGTCAGGCTGCAATACAGAAAATGTGAGTGAGGTTGTTTGCAGCAATCGCAAAAGCCCAGCAAATAGAGGAAAGGAAGAACACAACTATAACTCCTGTAAGCACGATCACCCAGTGACACTACTGGTGTGCATTCAGCCGTGCAGCTTTCTGAAACTGCCGAACTATAGCCTTGCCTCCCAAGGTATCATCTATGGACAATGAAGAGAAAGAAGCATTTTGAGAAGGAAGTCTTGGATACTTGCATTAAGGTCCTGGACTATATCCTTCTCTGATGGTGCCTGTTTCCCGTTGCTGACCATGGAGGGACATGAGGGGTTCAGGTCTGTGGTGAGCACTTTGTAGGAAGCTGCTTTGTGGTAGGTGTTGCAATGAATCTTCTTACTGTGCCTTTTCATTCAGAAAGCCACACTTGCTCCAGACACTGGTGGAGCTTCCAGCTCAAACTCTTCTGAAGTAACAATATCGCTGAACTTCCTTGACTTCTCGATGGAGAATACTTCATGTCTATGCCCATAGAGAAGGCTGATGTCCCTTAAAAAAAGAGACAGGGTCCTTGCATGTAGGTGCCTAGCTGGGTTACCGAGAGCAAGGGGTCTGCTTGTGAGAAGACTTATTAAATTAGCCCTTCCTGGTTTTTTGTGTCTTATATAAAAACTGCATGACTGGGAATAGCCTGAAGCCAGGCAATGTCAGTGAGACAAAAGGGGCAAAGCTGAAATGACCTTAAATGGTGGCCACTCCGCAGTGTTCCGCAGAAAACCCTGTTACTGTGATGCCAAAATAGTGTTCTGCAGCTCCTGGCAGCTCACTCAGCCTGAGCACTTCTAAAGAGATTCATCAAAATGTGTTACTTACGCAAGCAGGTGTCTTCCTCACCCCAGGGAGAAGCCTTCCAGTGGTAAGCCTTGCGGAGGGGTCAAGGGAGAGGTAATTAAAGATTAAGATTACAAGGTTCAGCCTTCAACCAGAGGAAAGGCAGCACAGTGTTCCCCAGCAACAGCAGCATTAAGCAGGGGACTTCCAGCGAAGGGGAAACCCCGAGAAATTTCCTTTCAACCACAGCACCGAACACCGCAGTGGTTTGTGAGAGAAGGAAGGCATTTGAATGCAAAAACAGTCTCACAGAGAAGAGCACAAGTACTCAAGGCTCGTGCGTTTGGTGCAGGTCTTACACAACCAACTTCCGTCTCTTTTTCTCATCGCTGGGTCTTGTTCTCATGCATATGCAGTACAGCCTTGTGGTTTCCCTCCTGATCCGTGTCTGCCAATGAGACATGGTAAATGGAGTCTCTGTGTGAAGGAGAGACCAGGGCAAAATAGGGGGATGGGGATGTCATGTCGAGGAGTGCAAGCTTGAAGTACACTTTCTCTCTGGATTGTTCCTGCATATCTTAACACACCTGCCATGGCTGACTGTGTCAGATAAAAATGTGGGTTAAAAACTTGAGGGGTCCAGAAATACTTCTAGTGGCACAAGTATGGCATAAGTGACACAAGGCTTTCTAAAACAAGGTTTGCAACTTCATCCAAAGCATACTGTGAGCTTGGCAAAAAGAGTTTCAGAGAACCATCTGGTGGTGGTTAGCATCCCGTGGGAGCTGAGTTCCTAGTTAGTGGAAGATCTGGCCAAACAGCAAGATAATTAGGGCTACCGTTGTCTTTAAAGATCTTTTGTGGTTGCTTCAGCACAGATGATTAGATCAGAATGAGAATGGAGGTTGAACAGTCTTCTTTTTCGTGATGACTGTGGGTGGGGGAAGCTTTGTGGAGGTTTAGATGGGAAGGAGTATGGAACATGAACCTCCATACAACATTTTTGATGGCGGAGCATTTGGCAGCCGCCAGAGTCTGTTACTTTGGCCTTTCTCATGAGAGTCAAGAAATATCAGGTCAAGTATGGCTGAACATGTGTTTTCCTTCCTGCTTCATACATATTGTTACTTACATCACACGTGATTAAAGGAACAGTTCTAGAGAGTGTAGCATTACAATTGATGTTGTAGGTCTTTATACAAATAGCTAATTTCAATCTTTTTCTCATGCCTCTCTTCTAGGACAGAAGAGAGATGCTGAGGAACCGCTATATCCCACTTGTAAAACAATTTAACAAGTCTTTCATTACTCTGCCTCCTATGTGTACCCCTGTAGTGACTGCAAATATTCACAGTTATGAATTATTGTGCCGTGAAAGAAAAATAACTTACTTTAAAATAGCACAATTTGGAACATGGTGCAGCTATCCTACCTGAACGTTGTGTTAGAAGAATGATCAAAGCTTCACAGAACCCTCAACACCATCCAAATTACAGCAGCAGTTGTGCCTGCAGTTTTGTTGCTGAAGTTTGTTTCTCACATCATAATCTCTACAGTCAAAAATAGTGTTCTGAATGCTGGATTTGATTTAAAACTTGACAAACCAAGTCTCGTTATGATAGCAAGAGCTAAATGGGATAAGTTTATTTTTATAAATAGGATGATATATGTCAGAGTGACAACAGCATTTGATTCTCTGGCTCCCATCCTCCCATGCTGGGATGTGGTAGTGGTATGACGTCTGAGGGTGAGATAAGTCCACAGTGCTGGTTATCGAACCTCTGAGGCCTTAAATAATTTATTTTAAATGCTACTTTAAAAGATATTTATTTGTAAAAATATTTTAGGACATTTCCTTTATATCATGGCTCCAGTTCTTCACTATAGTAGTACCATTCTTTCATTTACGTGAAATCCTTCTTTTAAAAGAAATTTAAAAAAAAGATTGTCTTGAATATAAACACATAAGCATTGTCACAACTGAGAGTCTGTAATTTTTGACAGAGAAGCAGTGGGAGTGGGAGGGTTCTGGGAGTGTAGGAAACCTGTTCTTGAGGCAAATCTGATAGAGAAGGATTCATAGCATGGACCTGCACTTTCAGCATCTCCAGTTCAACTCTCAAGACCAGCAGGACTATAGGAGCCTAAGGCCCACTGACTTTCACAAAGGGAGAGAGTTTTTAAATAAGATGTTGGTTTTGTTTGTTTTATTTTTTTTTTCTCACTATCTTTGTATAAAATTAGGCAGGAAGACCCCTGATTAGTTTTTCAAAAATGCCCAGGGACTGTTTTGAGGTGAGCTATTATGGCCTAAATACTAGAAAGGGATAAATAATCCAGGGTAATTGCGGTTTGAAGTTGCCAGATCTGAGCTCTGTCACTTGAGAGCAAAATCTACCACGGCTAAGCTGGCTGTCCAGAGAGTGTGGCCAGAATATGATCCTCTGCAACTAGCTGCATTTCAAATCAGTAGAAATGAAGAAATGAGGTGCAAATGGGGTGTTGAAGGCTCCGTGAGATCTTCCAGATCTTGTCAGATTCACTTCTTCAATCTCTGATGTATTTTGGGAAAGTTACTACTAGAGGCTTAACCAAAGAATAGATGAAGAATGAGCAGAACAGACATGAGAACAACACACAAATGGGAACATAGGTGACAAATAGATGATGATTAAAGGGGAAAAAGAAGACAAAATCTTCCTCAAAACTTATCCTGATCTTTTGGCTCTCTTCTTGTAGATATTTGTGGTAGAGTCAGGGTTATCTGAACACAGTGAGTCTTAATTCAAGGGATAATCTAAAACAAGAGTTCTGTGCAGTATATAGTATAGAGGAATTGTCAGAAACGTCTTTTAGGCAGTAAATAAAAAGCTGTCTCTGTAACATACATTGAAATTTAATATCTCGGAACATATCTGGGGACTTTATTTTCATTTAGTGGCATTAGTACTTGATGTCTTCCCTTAAATGATGGTAGTGATTGCCTTGTGCGTATTCTTTGCTCTAGAAAATAAGTGGGACATATTGCACTTATGGATATGTTCTTGCTACATCCATTCTGATGATAAGATACAAGAGAACTGCAAAATCATTCTAGTGAGTATCAGTTTAAATTTATATGACCTTTCCATATGCAAAATGTCCTCATTGTACAGCAAAAGTACAATGAAGAAGGCTTGGTGTTCCTATGGATAGTAACTATTTAATTCAACATATTCATAGAATGTGAGTCTTGAACTTATCAATATGAATATAAGCTCCAAAAACCTGAATCTCATAATTAGGTTTAGACAGGAAGAAGAAAATTGAATGTTGAAGATCGCTCTTGTTCTGGATGGTATGCGAGTCTCCCCTGTCATCAGGCTAGTGAAGAGTAATTGCAGAAGTAGCTGTTTCCCCTCACCCTTTCAGTCAAATCACATTTATGTTCTGATGCAAGTTCCTATAGACATGTTTATAATACCTATGTGAAGAGTGTTTAGGAGACCTTTCTTAAAACTGCTAGAGACTCTGTCTTTATGTATGCCTCCACTAAGAAACTCTTACATGTGTAGTTGGCTCAGACCTGTTGCATAGGCAGCGTAGGAAGTCCAGACTTGCTCACCACTCAAGCCGTGATGCCTTTTTAAGATGGACTCATTCCTTCATACCATAATGTGGCTGCAAGAGGCTTTCTGCTAAGGTGTATGGACAGCTTACGTGCCTAATGACAAAGTCAAACGTGTTCTGGAACCACAAAGGACTACGTTATGTACTGTGTATGACATGAACAGAACAGAGAAGTCCAGAGTCTAAGTTGCTAACATCATTCTTACTATGAGGTTGGCTTTAAAATTTATTTACAAATCTAGTCCATTTTATTTGTGGTCTGACTTCTGAGACTAATGTAATCATCTAAATCCTGAAACTGAGCTTTCAGAGACAAGCATCAGATATTGTGAAACTTGCTAAAACCACGAGCTCTGGCAACACCACCTTTAAGCTGGCTCTGCAGATTTATGTGAATACACCTACTATGTTTTTATACACTATTATTTAGAAAACCTACTATCAAAAAGGTGTCTACTGACATTTTCCTTGTTTTCTACTTTATTTTACATTTGACTTTTAAGAGGGTATAATGTAATAAATGTTAGCTGAAGGCCTGAGAATGAATTCCTTATTCATACTGAAAAATGCCTTTCTCCACCAACAGTTCCAAAAGAGTCAGGCTTTAGGTGGAGCCTGCCACTAAATCAGTGTGAGGGAGCGAGAATTAATTGTCTAGCAGGTTAATGTACTCCAGGACCTGAAGACCAGTTTGTGTTGCCAAAACCAAATGGTTTAATTTTTCAGGTTCTTGGCAGGGATTTGGTGATTTCACGTACACCCGAATCATGACTTTAAAGCCTAAAGGATTTGAGTAGATGATCCAATAGCATCAATGTCAATGATGCGTGAGAGCATACTAAATTGGTGAGGAAATAAAGGCTGCTTGTGCAGGCTTTTTCCAGTGCTAACTCCTGTGGTACCAGGATAATTTTATTCAAGTATCACAGTATGAGAAAAAAATCTGCCCCGGTAATTGAAACTTTACATCAGGCAATCATTCATTTTAATATGTCAAATGTACACATTACAAGAAACTGTTGAAAAACCCAGACTGGAAAACCCCAGGCCAAACCATATACCTCAAGATTGAAACCGATTTAAATTCCAGGAATAAGTAGCTGACAAAGATAATTTTCATAGATTAACATTTTTCACCTGGGTTTTATATATCTGGAAGAAATATACACTGCATTGGTTATGCATTGATCAAACTTTTATTGTGCCAGCTGTACTTCATAGACCTGAAAAAGTGATTCAAGCAAAACAAAAGAGAACATAAAAGCACAACTATAATGGTTTTAAATCCCAAAGAGGCAATTACAAGTTTGATTCCAGTGATGCAGCTGGACTACATTGGAAAACTAAACACTTTACACATATTAAGTAGATATGAAGGCTAGGACTAGGACTGTAAATAATAAATCCATCCTGCAGTTTTATTTCTAAAGTACAGCCCTTTTAATAAGATGGGAAAATACAGCAATAAAATTCACACTAATTCATGTGTAAAAAGTAGTCTAACAGAGCTGAGATGTGTTAAAACAGATCTCTTCTTTTTTTTTTTTTAGTAAGTTACATAATAACTAATCATTTGAAAAAACAACTGGAAAGTGGACTAAAATAATGTTGCAAAAGAAATTATTTAGACTTCTTTAGCCTCTGTGTGTTAGGGTATAATATAGTGGTTTATATTCAGAATGTTTCTTGGCCTGTTTTTACAAAGAAAAGCCTAGTAATTGAAGTGCATAATGTTTATCTTTGCTCTGGGGGCTAAGAAGAAGAGTAAAGGGCAGGGAAATGCAGCACCTAACAAACCACCCAAATAATGGCATGAAGATGGCCCGAAGTTCAAAAATCTAGCGATGCAGATGACGACTGGCTGGTGAGAGCAGAGGGGAAGGAAACACGTATCTGCCTCTGCATGCTCCGTTCCAAAATCAGCCTTTGCATTCAGAGCATGTGCATGGGGGTCTGTGCCTTCCGGTCAACCACGCCAGCTAAATGCTGAGCAGAAACGAGTTCTGCAGTCTGCTTCAGATGGCACTCAGGAGACATTTCTGGAGGGCAACTCATCCTTATGGGAAACTGCTTCAGGCTGAGATCGATCATCACTCTCCACTGAGTATTGAGAGACCCTACATAGGTGGTTTCAACTGGATATCTCCAGTTTAGATGGTTAAAAACGGGTGAAAATCATCCTTCCTTCAGTAGGGATTATAAGACTGACATGTCTTTTCTCTGCTTCTTCTTGTGTGCTGGGCGTGCAGCTGGACAGAGCAGGCTGAGGCAGTTCCCAGGCTGTTTGGAGAAGTTTTGCCTGTGTCTGGAGTAAAGTCTTCATTGTAGTTCTCTCTGGATGGGGCAGGGTGTTAAGGGTAACCTTCTTTTCTAAAGGACAGGATCAAACACCAGAGTTAAGGGGGAAAAAACAAACTAATTATGAATCTGCTCTCCAACATTTTGGCTCTCAGAATTAAAGCAAAATTTTAAAACAAAAAATAAAAGAACAACAACAAAAAAAAAATCCCCACAACATCAAAATTAAAGCACAAAATGAAAGACAACAGAATAGCAAAAATTAACAGATCACAAGAAAAAGAAAAAGGACGCAAAATAAGCCTGACATTTTAATTCTTTGTTTTCTCTTTTGGAAAATGTAGGTTCCTTGAAACAATAACAAACCCTGCTTGTTAGAAAGAAATTATTTTGATTGTTCTGATCTAATCTGAAACAGTTCTTGGGGAAAAATATTTTCTTGAAATGTTCCCTTTTGATATATTTAAGAAGAAGGGTTTACTGTTTTATAATGCAAACCAATGTTTTCATCACAGTATTTTGCTTAATTTATAGTTTAACGTGATAAAATTAAAAAAAAGGAATATTATTTACATGAAATAGTTTAACAGTTTAATCTTAGGATTTTCCATTCGTTTGTCTTCTGGAACAACATTATTCATCAGTGTTTTGGCTTTTTGCCAAAATTCTGAAATTTCTCATGTGACAGGAAAAACACGTGTTGCTTAGCTTAATGGTTAAAAATCCAGAAAGGTCTGTGGCTCAAATAATAGTCAACGTTGCACCATCCAATTTTGGCTGAACTTCAGTGAACTGTGGGTTGACGTTGCTTTCCGTGGGTGGGTTTGCCGCTTCGCTTCACCAGGGGCAGGTCCGGGAGGACAATGTTAAATATGCCGTGACGTTGATAAAGCCATCTTTCCCGAGAAGTATGATACAGACCGGTATTTGCCACCGTTTGGCCTTAACGTTTGAGGACAGTCAGAGGACACTGATGTAGGGCTCGGCGGTGGAGGTGTGTAAGCTGGCAGACAGCGGGAGAGTTTGTTTTTTGCTTTACATGTTTAGTTTGGCTGAAGCTGCTTCCTAATGTATCAGAAATTTGTGATTAACACGTCCACCACCAGCAAGGGTGAAATCAGAGGAGAAGTTCCAGCCAAGGTCTGCAGAAACAAGGACGAGCACGGGCTGAGATGTCACAAACATGGCTAGTGCCACCTATGGGGAGAAGAAAGGCAGCCCCTGGAGCTGTGGTCTGCTTTGCTGATGGGAATAGGCTCTTTAATAGGCTCTAGATTTTGGCTGCAAGGTCGTGCTCTTCGCAGGGTTTGTAGACGAGTTGTGTTTCTTCATCCTTTCCAGGTTTTTCTAGTTCGGGCACATTGTTGCTCTAGCTGGTGACTAGAAGCTGCAGAAGTAAATTATGGAATGCAGATGATTGTAAGGGAAATATTATATAAGATGGTTTCCTTCAGGGGAAAAATAAAGTATAACCTATTCTTTCACATTTTTACACTGTAGCTAAAGGAAGCTACAAACATCCTGAAGTGTGGGGCATGCACTTAGGTTTAGGTATTCCTTTGCAGCAGGCCTAGAATAGAGCTGAGAGAAGAAGCTGGACGAGGCTGTGAAGGAAAACCAAAAAACCACCCTTGAAACCAGACTAGAGGTACAGTACATTTTTATTAAAAGTTTCAAAGGCCCTGCTGTGGCTTTGAAGTCCTATTATGGTTGTTATTACTGTTTACAAATATTTCAGACTATATGAAATACTGGTATAACTGTCTCTTTTGCAATTAGGTAGGAACAGTATAAGGAACCCCGTAGATTTGACATCTAGCCCTGGGCATTATTCCCATTTACAAACTTTATCAGTTTCTGTAGATTTTAAATCACATTGTCTTATACTCTTTTCTGTGAAAGATCTAGGAGATCAAGCAGGATAGCATGAAACTATGGTCATGGTAAGAGTTGGTAGAGAGGTTTCTTGCTGCCACTTCATGGGACCCTATGAAGATTGGAGGCCAAACATATTGGCAGTTGCAGAACCAGGCCCTGCTTTCCTGCTTAGGAGAAATACTGAAATTGTTGAGCTCTGAGTGTTCCCGCCGGTTACATGTGGATTTAGGCAAGCTCAGTGCCACTAAAAATGAGAACAAAAGTGATGCCAAATATAAATTTAAATTGATTTTATGTATGGGAAACTCATTCAATAAAGAAAGCATACAGAAAAATATTAAATTTACCTTTTTTTTCAATTATACTTATCATAAGAATAATAATTGCTTAAAATTTTTGAGTGGAAATGTGAGTCTGAGGTTGACTTTGTCCTATGATGCTTTCGTAGGAGCTTCCAGCAGAGTTTTAAAAATTGTTTTGCAGTGTTTTTTTCCCCAGCATATCTTAGGTATGTTGTTGTTTTCTTCACTGTTTCCTTCTGTCCCTGTGTGAGGAAAGTGACATACCTCCCATGAGATCTTCTCTCACTTTTCTTTGCTTCCTAGCGCTCCATCCTTGGTATGTGCCATGGCACTAATTTGTGGTCATTCTTAGATCGTGTTCCACTTCCATTTGTTGATGTGTACATGCCACACTTTGCATTGTGTCTCATATTATTAGGGCTAAAGATAAAAAGATTTTAATTTTACTAATCTCAGGATATCCTCCCTATCTGGTGTTTTGTGTGTTGTTGCTTTTTATTATCAGCATAAAGTGTATTATTTCCTGTGGGATAAGCCAGAGGAGAAACTGTCATGACAGGCCTTTTGTGAAGATTCAAGCTTCCACTTTCTTCTCTGATCATCTTCTCTCCACTCTTATCTCAGGCTGATGAAATTTTGAACAAGGTTTTCCCTTTTTTTAATCTCTTTTAAAAACGAAATGTGCTCCTGTTTTGTTGGTGAGGATAAGTAGATGTCTTCCAGCTTGCCAAATAAGAAAGAGTGATCCTCATATCTGTAGCAAGCACAAGTGATAGTTTTAGTAGAGTTGCTGTTAAATATCACTGTCTGGATTTAAATGTTTGGACAAAGATTAGCTGCCAGTACAAAATAAATAACATGAATGTTTAATCAAGATCTATCATTCCTCCTGGTCAGATACTGCCTTTTTCATTTAAAAGCCCAGTATAATGGAGACAAAATGCCTACTGAGAAGTCCTAGGACTTTGTTACTAATTGGATAGTTTTAAGCAAAATCCAATTCATACTTTGGTGCGCAATCAGGAGCAAAAGAAAAGCAAATTTAAGCTGTGGATGGATAGGTGGATGTATACTTTACAGCCCCTTTAGAAATTATGTCTTTAAAGTTGGGGTCACGGCTTTCAAAAATGCAGACATTTAGTCACTAGAGGGAGACATGATCTCATATAACCTGGAGCACGTCTACCACCGCGGAGAGATGAGTGATGAATACTCCCATTGCGGGGGGGCAGGTGTCCATCAGGCCGGACTGCTGCTGCCCAGGCGAAAGGCTGCTGATGTGTTGAGCGTTTGGGGACCGTAGGGCTTGGAGAAAGAAACCTTCATGGACCCACCTGATCTTCCAGGATAGCATCAGCGGTGCCTTTCCGTAAAACACGTGTGATCTGGGTTCCCGTGAGAAGATCACCTGTGACTGCAGTGAGCAGAACAGACTGTAACCACGTCTCTCGCCAGTGCTGGTCCGTGACACGTCGCTCATCATTCCTGCGGGGTACACCATCTCTCACCCCAGAGCCATGTGGCTGGGTGGAGAGGTGGAAGGTCAGTGCAGAAAGCCCTATCTCTCCTCAGGAGCTTTGTTCCTGCTGCACGCTAGCCGATAACCATCCATTCCCCCACCGCCGCCGTTGGGCTGAGCAAAGACCTTGGGAAGAAGGGGGAAGCCAGTGAGGGAAGGAGGTGCAGAGAACGCTGCTGGACTGTCTCTTGGCACGGGAGGGAGAAGACCTGTTTTTCTCCTGGTGCAAGACCCTGCTGGGGACAATCCGTGCAACTGTTTGGCTGGAGAGAGCGGTAGGCAAGGCTGGATTGACAGGGTCTCACCCCAGCGATTGACTTTAAACCGAAAGCTTAGGTGCAAACATTAGAGGCAGATTTTGTGCCCGCTGGGAAGTGCTTTGATCAAAGCACCAAGCCCAGCGCGAAGTCTGCACAAGTGTTATTATTCATCCAAAAAACAAACAGAGCAAGCCAAAGGCCCTGTCCACACTGGGATCAGGATTGGGCTAGCACCAGCCATGTTGCTGCTGATAAAACCACAGGGAAACATCTCTACATCTGGAGCTTCTGTTCAGTGTTAATCCATACTGGGATGCTGTTTAATAATGTATTTAACTAGAGTACTGCAAATGTGTGGTAAATGACATTTTTTACCATTACATTAATAATAGGTGTTATTTATCCTTTATTGCCCAGAAACATTTTAGGGACCGCTGTTAATATTTCCTTGAAATAAATGTTTATGGAATCGTTAACTCTGGTTTTATTGGCCATATTTCTCACGAAGCTTCTGAGTCATGCCTTCAAGTCTCCTAGGATTTGTGATCCTATTTTCTGTTCGCTTTGTACATTTTGTCTGTCTGTGTAATTTGAAGAGAGAATTGTAGAGTGTAAGATGGAGGCAAGTATTCTTTATTTTAATTAAAATGCTAACATAAGAAATTATCTTATTGAATGATTGTGTTGTAACACAGCCACTTGCTCTGCCATACAGTAGTTAAGTGTGATTTGATGCTTCCTCTAGAATGCTTCCTTTTCTCCAGGGCTTATACTGTAGCCAAAAAAAAAATCTCTTTAAGCTGAAACTTGGCACACAAAATCTCAGCTAAACTTCAGTTCAGCAGTTCAACTGCTTGAAACTTAAACCACAGAACTTTGCTTTCCCATGTTCAGGTTGCTTCGAGACACTACACCTGGTGGTTCCTTGTTTCGTTTCTTTGTGGAATGACTGAGGACCTCAATGTCTTTCTAGTATTAAAAATGAAATGTTGCTGGCATTAATTCGTAATGGGAACTCATTACTGCTGGCTGCATTAAAAAAAAAGTGTATTATAGGCCAGATGAGTTCCGGACAGACATACGTAAGTCACTGCACACAAAGAAAAAATTAATTCTTTTTCTGGCAGGTTTTGCCTGTGTTGCTCTTCCTAAACGGAAGTCTCTTAACCATTTGTGGCAAGGCGATGACACAGCTTCCGTGGGTGACCACTGCCAGAGACCAGGATGTCAGCTAGCTGGACCTTTGGTCTGATCCAAGCATGAGGTGTGGTCTCTTCTCCCCAGCATAGTGAAAGGGGGACTGAAGGGTCTTGATACTGTGGCAACAGTCTGAGTTTAGTCTCTGTTCTAGACTTTAAAGAGTATTTAATTTATGATTTTTTATGTGCAAATGGTTTCTGAAGCAAGCCAAGTGTGTCGCTGAGCACATTGCCTGTTCCCATGTCACATTTTAGTATTTGTCAATACCAAAAGCTGGTCATAATTATCTGATTGTCCAGTTAGACTTGGGTAGATTTTTTATCTTTTGATGAACAATGTGTGCACAGACATGGGGGAAA